>NC_091468.1:57242135-57542135 GCF_027789765.1 Dendropsophus ebraccatus | reverse complement strand
GTCATTGTTCACAGTGATAGCTGGAAAATCTGGGCAGGATCCAAACTTCACTTTATAGAGATTAAATGTGCGGGAGACGTGTGCCCTTATGGAGAGAGCGTCTGCGTTGTGCTTTCCAGCTCGGGTTTTGCTGCAGTTGTAGTTCTGTCTGACATTCGCTCTATATACTGTCCCCCCCCCCCCCCCTCCCCCTGGCTAGAAAGTTGCTCACATTGCAGGAGCAAAAGTGTCGGGGTAAAGGGGCAGCGGGCTCTGCAGCCAGGAGTGCAATCTGCAATACATACAGAGGTTAGTGTGCCAGAAAGCTGATGTCTGGCTTCAGGGTCTATTAACTCCTTACACCCCTGGGGAAAAATTAGCTCGGAAGCAAAGTCTCCTGATGAAATTTGCAGTGTCAACGAAAAGTCTGAATTAGAAAGTCAGGCAAAGGGACTAGAAGAAGAAGCGGCTGTTCGTAACACCTCGGCTCTGCTCTACCTGACCAGACACAGTGTTCAGATCCACTTTTAGTTAATTTACTTTCTGAATACTTTCAGTACAGGCGCACTTTCCAAGGTCATAGCAGGCGTCCTCGTGTTATACCCGAGGCGGTAATACAGGGGAAGGTGCCTCCTCTGAGTGACAGCCATTGTCTCCAGATTTATTTTTGTATTTTTTTTGGAAGGGGGCATGGCTAATACAAGGTTTCCTCATGTGCGTTGTTTAACCCTGGTTACAGTCTCCATCTCGCGTCTGATGACAGCGTCAATGAGTGGTCAGGTGCTGTGTGCATTGTTTGTGGGTGAGATGGCAGGGCTGCAGTTTCTTCAGGTTTCAGCACAGCTATGTCAGCATTACTGGCTTGTTACTGCAAGGGAAAAGGTCATCCACATAGAGTCCTGCAGCCATCCTAGCCTTTTGTGAAGGGGTTTGCTGTTCCTGCAATCACTGGCATAGACTACAAGGACAGAAAGGGCTACTAATCACGGTTCACTGTTAATTCTGTTCTTGGAAGAGAAAGTGCTCAGCGTGTAGAAGTCAGGGATCCCTTAGCAGACCTCTGTACAGTAGACAGGTGCTGGGTGCTGTGTTCTTGGAACTGTCCCTGGAGAGTTAATGTCATGGCTGGGTAATGCATGGAGATGGCACAGAGTTTAGTCTCCGTTGTCAGTCAAGGTCCCTCTTAATCCTGGGCTCCTTAGTGTGCGGCCTCAGGACCTCTGCAAAGGTTAGTGCCAAGGCCGCTTAGTTTTGTTGTTACCCACAGTCTCTGATTTTATTGGTTGCTCAGTACATGCTGTTGTGTTGAGTGGTAACTGGATCCCCATCTTAATATTCATCTTTCTACTGAATTAGAAGCTTAGTTGAGATTTAGGATGAATACCCAGAAGAGGACCAGGTGCGTTACCTATTCCTTGTGACATCTGCCTCTGTATTACCAGAATCAATAGGAATGAGACTGCTACGTATGCCTTGTGCCACCTCTATGTGATGGCTGCCTGTAACTGGCCCTCCGCCTTTGTCTTCATGTTACAGTAATTTCGGCCTCCAGAGCTGTATTTCTTTTGTGTGCCACAAGTTCATCCATAGGGGTTCAGATACAAGAGTTGAGTAGTTGATGTAGGGGTGGATTCAACTCTAGTCTGGTCTGGGCCTTTAGAATCACCATGTTGTAAAGTCTGTAACTGAATGTAAACCCGACTGGTATAAACATATATCTGTTCTAAGACAATAAGAAAGTAATTACTAAAAGGACACACCAAGTAGTCTTTTTCTGCTGAAAATCTACTATGTTTCTATGTCTCCTTTGTAGGAATATCTAAAGGATGTCACAAATGGGCGCAAAAATGTATTATACTTATTGCTTTATCAGGGACCACAGCTGGTCCCTAAAGGTCACCATACATTCTATACAATTGAGGGGAGAGTATACTGAAATATGCCCTGATAGCTGGGCCCCGATACAAACGCTTCATGAAGTTTGCTTGTGTTGCACAATGTTCCAGTCTGTGTGTGCTGCTCCGTTATTGGATCGTAGACTTTGAACCCATCGAAGCCCAGCCTGAAACACGTCTGCTGCTCACAACATGCACGGCCGGCTCTGTTGCGCTGTTTGTTTTGCCACTGACTGACCTTCAGATATGAGCAGCACAGGAAGGCAGGAGCTATGGTGCACATAGGGCCGAAGAAAAGTCTGACTTTCCATTATACAGACTTGAGTTCTCTGAATGTAAAAAAAAAAAAAAAGTATCCATCCATATTTCTCAGTATACTGCAAAAATTAGCTAGGATAACTCAGGTTACCACGACAAAAAAAAAATGTATACACACAGCGTCTTGTCTCTTCATAGTGACAAAAGCTAAAATGATTACTTATTGTGACACAGAAAAAGTCTGTACATCAAAGAAAGCTGAAAGGAGCATAAAATGGCACTTTTTGCCTCCTTTTTCTTTATCATGTATATTAATACAAACTCAGGCTGGGTTCACACTATGTATATTTGAGGCTGTATTTGGTCCTCATGTCAGGTCCTCATAGCAACCAAAACCAGGAGTGGATTGAAAACACAGAAAGGCTCTGTCCACATAATGTTGTAATTGAGTGGATGGCCGCCATATAACAGTAAATAACTTCCATTATTTCAATACAACAGCCGTTGTTTTAAAATAACAGCACATATTTGCCATTAAATGACGGCCATCCACTCAATTTCAACATTGTGAACAGATCCTTTCTGTGTTTTCAATCCACTCCTGGTTTTGGTTGCTTTACAGCCTCAAACATACAGCCTCAAATATACGTAGTGTGAACATAGCCTAAAAGTGTGATATATTCTGGGACGAACACAGACAAAAAGACAAGGGGTATACTCTGAGAGTTACAGTATATCAAGCCATTGAAGTAAAGTGTAAGACTCTGAAGGAAGTCATTGACCATCCATTGCCCGGACAATGACTTCCTATTGTTCTAGCTTAATGGCTTCCTCTCCATTACATCCTCAGTAGGCAAACACACGCTTGTACCTGAGGCTTGCAGTGTGACTGCAGCGCCAATCCCACCCTATCTGTTTAATCACAGATCTCCCAGCTGGCAGCAGCACAAGGACATAGGAAAACTAAGACAAGCCCCAAACCAAATAAAACGTGAGTTGTAAAGGCCACAGAGGCTGAGAGCAAACAGGATGCTGCCTATACCGACACCACATGTGTATGTAGGTTCAGGATACTCTGCACTTTATGCATTCACTATTAGCGTCCGCTGTGTTATTATACTTGCATATAAATTGCCATCACTGAAAAATCCTTTAGTTTGCCTAGCTTGTGGTTCCACCTTTCAATAACATTGCCATGTATGGGGAGGATCCTGCTCTCTATGTAAATAGTGGGAAAGGCCAGCTGCTTAGATGTCTTTATGGCTCTATCGGCCTCTCTTATGGTGTGTTTACACGGAACGATAATTCGCCCAATTGAACGATTAACGATTTCGAAGTAACAATGTGTTTTTATAACTATCAGTGTTTAGATGAAACGATATATCGTTTGAAAAAATCGTTATTGCGATTGTTTTAAGATCGCTTAAAGGGGCTATCCAGCGCTACAAAAACATGGCCACTTTCCCCCTACTGTTGTCTCCAGTTTGGCTGGGGTTTTGAAACTCAGTTCTATTGAAGTAAATTAAGCTTAATTGCAAACTGCACCTGAACTGGAGACAACAGTAGGGGGAAAAGTGGCCATGTTTTTGTAGCGCTGGATAACCCCTTTAAGCCGATCTCACACATAGGGTCAATCAGTGAAAGACTGTTTACACAAAGCAAACTGTGAATTTTCAGTGAACGACCAACAATGATTTGAGAACTTGTTGAAAGATCATGATGACCGATTTATCGCTCGTTGCTTGATCGTTTGCTGGGTTTACACCAGCCGATTATCGCTCAAATGCGATTGTTATTGCGGAAATTCTAACAATAATTGTTCCCTGTAAACGCACCATTAGCTGCAGCATAGGATCCTCATAGTACTGCCCCTTCTCTGGGGTATAGATGGCATCACCGCCAGTCCAGGCCCCCCTGGGCTGGGGCATAGATGCTGCTACTGCCAGTTCAGGCCTTCACCTCTTCTCTGGGGTATAGATGGCATCACTGCCAGTCCAGGCTTCCCTGGGCTGGGGCATAGATGCTGCTACTGCCAGTTCAGGCCTTCACCTCTTCTCTGGGGTATAGATGGCATCACTGCCAGTCCAGGCTTCCCTGGGCTGGGGCATAGATGCTGCTACTGCCAGTTCAGGCCTTCACCTCTTCTCTGGGGTATAGATGGCATCACCACCAGTGTGAGCCTTCACTCCTTCTATTTTAGGGGTTTCACTGTCCAAGCCTCTCAGCATACTAGGAGTGAGTTCTGATCATGTTGTCCTCCATGGTGTGTGCTGGGCTGGGATAGTCATTCAGTCACTTTCCCACAGTAATTTGCTGAGATCGGTCTTTAGGGTTTTTTTGTTTTTTTTTTCTCCTTACCTAATCCTGATAGATGTCTATATGTTTCTGTTTCCCACAGTTCTCCTGGGCGGCCCCCACATACGAGAGAGAGCACAGAGAGCACAAACTCACAGAAGGTAAGGAAGGTTTCTCTGAATTTTTTCATTTTTCTCTAATTTTCTTCAGTCTTGTGAACAGCTGCCCTCTCCTGGAAGACCTTGCTTTTAGGAGGTCTGAACGTTACTCGATTCATTGCTTATGTTCTGGCATGAGGGGCCCTTTTGGTTGTACTGCACATCATACAACATACTTCCTCCTTTCTATTGTCTAGGGGGTGAAATCCTTTTATAAAATAAGACTGTGCACTGTATTAGTTCTGGGTGAATGTATATGTGGGCTTTACACTGGAGCATGTTCACACGTGCCATACTAAGTGCCTAAGTCATCGCAGCTTCAGGTTTAGTCATTCATCTGGTTTTTGCCAATAAAAGCGTTTCCGTCTCTTAAAACAAAGGCAGGGAAAGTCTTGTAAAAACTTGATTTTTCTTTCTAAATCTGGGTCTTGGTATGTTTACCTAGATGTATAACTGATAGTGGAGAAAATTGTTAGAATCACACTTAAATTTTCGGCCACATTGGAGCTCATGATGATGATGCTGCAGTAACATATGTACCTGCTGTTGGGATTATTGTTGCCTACAGAAGTTCATTAAACAACCATGGCGCCATGTTCTTTTCATGTGCCCGCTCCATGAGAACATTGTCAGGAGCCTGGCATTTGTGAGTTTCACTCTTAGGTTTAGATCTTTCCGGAGTTATGCCATCTAGGTCCCTTGGCATCATTGATGCCTAATCTCTGGCACAGAGTAGTAATACGAGGATGGCTGCCTCAATATATCTCATTGTGATTTGCTATTATCTTGTAGACAGCGGGTGGTTGTGGATTAGTCAGCCCATTTATTTTAAGCTCCTGATACGTGGAGATCGTGCAGCCCAATTGGGGGGGCACGTTCTAACATTGTTACGTAGTCACGACTTTTTTGTATGGCTGTGCCGTCACATGACCACACCAGCCGAGGTCTAAACACCCTTGAGTTTTATTATCATTTCCCTGTCGGCGGCAGGCGGAGGTCGGGACTTTTTGCCTTCTTGTTGCAACAGCTTTTATCGTATCTTAATTGTTATAGCAAAATTAAACAGAGATTTAGCAGAGCACGTAGAGCATGAAGCGGCCCCCTCTGCACTCAGCATGTGATAGGACAAGTTTCCGTGATGGCAGCAGCTATACTTATCAGCTAAGGTTATCAACCCTCACGCCACTGCTCCAAATCAGCTCAAACATGGTGCAAGCTTGTGCTTCTTCTCCACAGGCTGCGGGCCCCCTCAGCACCTATTAACCCTTCTACATTCTCTGCAAACCTTGTGACACCAGATACTCCTCTTACAACCTACTGTATTGTAATAGTGAATGAACTAAGCTGTTATATCCGCTGGAAGAGGAGTGTCTGCTCTGTATCCAGTCTGCAAGCAGGATTTTTCCCTATTCCTGAATAGTGAGCAACGGGGGGAGTGTGGTGTCGGCGATATTACACAAAGTTATTAGGGAGGGGGTTACTATATCTTAAAAGGCTTCCTAAGAAAAAATGAGATGCACATAATAGGTGGGTGGGGGTTGGGACGTTCTACAGTTTGTCTTAGGAGTGGTAGAAGAGGGGGGAAGGGATGATTCCCAGCAGCTGCTCTGGTGGTCTTTAGTGTTGGACCACTACCGGCAGAAAATAGGGAGGGGGTCTCTGGAAGTTAACTGAGGACTCCTGACAGACTCAGTAGAGCAAGACGGCTGCAGAAACCAGATGTTCCTTCCTCTATATTCAGGTCCTTGCCCTTCATTGTGGTGACCAGGCAAGCGACCATGATAACAGCGGCTTGGAGAATTATTCTTTGCTGTAATTTACCAGCATTTAGGAGAATAATTTTATATTTTCTTGTGACAGAGCCCAAGGGAATAAATCATTAGGTTTTGCAACAAGTGTTTTGACTCTGCAGAGTCTGGTAAAGGGGGTAACAGCGTGTCGTAACAGGGGTGCGGCAGCTGGAAGTTCTCAGAACTGCTACTAGTCCCTGGCCGGGATGCCGGGGGGATTTTTAGGAGCTTTTATTTCTAATCCTAGAGGCCAATGAAACAATCGTCCTGGGATGCAGTAACTGCAGGGGAATTTTTCCTGCTAATCTGGGCACCATGTGGCTCCACAGCTTCTGACTAGGAGTCTTTGTCCACTTGTTGAGATATGGCGTCTAATTAGCTCCTCGCACGTCGCTGGAGCTGCGAGAATCAGCCGAGCTGGGAGGATAGAGAATGGGTGGAAAATCCGACTATCAGAAAATGTGTTATTCATCTGAGATGCCAAGTGGGATAATTTGCACCCTTAGAAATTATTTATTCCAGCCCATTGTTAACTATAGTTTTGGGTCCAAACACTTAAGGGTGTGTTTCCATGATTGGGTTATGCCAGAAATGGATGTAAAAAGAGAAGTTTCAATATTTCTTTTAATACATGTACTCCATTTTGGATCTATTCCCAGCTTTGGCTTTAAAACCTGCATGAAAAAAAAAACCTGAACATGGGAACACGAACTAAAGCCACAAAATTATTTCAACTTCATCATAAATAGCCAAACTGAGCGTGTATGTTCATTTTAGTGGGGAGAGGAATAGGCTGGCATTATTCTAGATCTGCCTGTTCCTGACTAATGGGATGTGAATACATATTGGTGTGAAGAAGGGAGGAGTTTCACAGTTGCTCAGTCGGTCTCTGGCTCCGGTCCTGTTGAATGACATAATATGTGCTGTACAGTGGTGACCTCCGTGTCTTTTCTCTGCAGTGGTGTCTTTCATAAACGTCTATGAGCGCAGCATGTGTCAGGTGCGGGAGACCTTGGTGGATATCTATCAGGAATACCCTGACGAGGTGGAGTTCATCTTCAAACCTTCTTGTGTAGCCCTTATGAGGTGTGCGGGATGCTGCAGTGATGAGAATTTTGAGTGTGTACCCACGGAGTGGTACAATGTCACCATGCAGGTATGTGCCAGCAGGTCCGCTACCTTTTTTCTTTTTCTTGGCATGTTTTACATCACAGGGGCTGTTGCACGTAATTCCATTTTAGCCTCTTATAAATTTTTACTGAGACACACAGATTAACATTCTTCAGTAACTAGGACATGGCTGCGTATTTGTACGTGACCAGCGGCTGACATGCAATCTGCATAATGCCACATTATTACCTGCAAGGCAAGCTTCAGTCTGAAATGTTCCCAGAAGTCAGAGGCCACTATTTTAACCATCTTTTTTGTGTGGACTGTCGTGTTATTTCTGCACATTTAAAGCCCCAAACCTGTAAGAATAGGTTCTCCATGTAAGACTACTTCTACTTCTTTCTTGTAGATCTTGAGGATGAGGCCTCACATGAGTCAGCTGTATGTGGAAAAGAGTTTCCAGCAGCACAGTCGCTGTGAATGCAGGTGAGTATCACAGCCACACGTTCTTCACTGTTTGGCTCAAAAAATGAAATCTGCCAACAAATGAGTTAATTTTTTATTTATTTTTGTTTTGCAGACAAAAGAAAGAAATGAAAGGCAAACAGGAAAAGTAAGTGCACCCATTTTAAGTATGGTTCTTATGTCTCACCCACCCAAAGGGTGCACTTAGACTTATCATTAACCCCGCCTGTAGCTCTGGAAGGGTTAATATATCATGCTGAAGGACTTCTCTGTGCCAAAAGCAATTGCTGCAGGACATGGTTGGCTCTGTGGATGTCCTGACATTGGTCAGGTCACCAGAGCGTACAGGAAATGGCTTACTGTCCAGTATTTTGTCACTGATGCTCCTCAGTAGACAAAGCATTGTATACCTGACATTATCCACTCCCCTTTGTTTTCTGCTTGTTTAACTGCGCTGTAAGGTAGAGATTGGGGTTTTGGCTCTTAATACCTGGTTAACATTTGGCTTTTGGGGTACTTGGCCTTTGCAGTGGTGATGGTTAATAAGTACAGTACCTCTAACTTGTAGATGCAGCATGACCCAGATTACATGCATGTTCTCATCAATCTGCTGCTCAGGAAAAAAACTATTCTTAGGTCTGTACATACAAAGCGTGGACATCTTTTTATTTTTAATTGCTTCTCATTTAAGTAGATTGGTGCTTATCAGCCTGTCCATATGTGCTTCTTACTGCCTGGAAGTTTTCTCACCCCATTCTCCTTTCTGTCCAGTTGATCACCAATTCCATAACTTCTGACTTTCGATACTTACTAAAACTGGTAACTATGGCCCTCAGAACCCTGAATGCCTCCTTTCATTCCAACCTATGTTTAGAAAAGAGGAAGCAGTGGGTAGCGGAGGGGGTGGGACTGGAGCCCAGGGGGGATAAGGTGAGGCGTTTTCTCAGACTCTGTCAGGACCTGTCAACTGGCACTGGTGCAACTAGAGTTTTCTTCCAAAAACCTGCTCTGGCTGATGCACACTTATATCCTCTTGGAAAATCTGCACAGTCCAGGAGACAAGGGGTTAATTTTTTTTTCTCATTGAGAGACTGTACCCAGCAGCCCAGATTGACGTCTTGTGGACACTACAGAATAATGTTATGTCTGTTATTGAATAGGTGACTGTCACATTCATGGAAAGGTACTGATCCAGTTGCAACAAATGCATTTTAAGGCCATGTTCACATGGCATTAGAGACCGGCCGTTCCGTGACCCGGCCGGGTCACGGAGCAGCCGGTCTCTGAAAAGATCATCCCAGCCGTTACTGCAGTACTGGCCGGATGATCTTTCACGCCGCAGAGTTCTGATGCAGGCGCATCCCTACACGCCCGCATCAGAACTCTCCACAGCACACTATGAAGCTTGCGGCCGCTTGCGAAGCTTGCTTCATAGTGTGCACTGACATGTCAGTTCTTTGCGGCCCCGCGAGGGATCCCGGCCCGAGCGTATACTGTGTGTATACACTCTGGCCGGGATCCCATAGAAGGCTGGGCAACGTATCTATTCGTAAAAAGTACGGCCGTTGTTGCCGATTGCAACAACTTTGTACTTTTACAAAAGATACGCTGTGTGAACATAGCCTAAAAATGGTAATGGTAAGGTCCATAGCTGCTTCTACAGACAGACACCAATTCTCATAGGTAAAGATAGCCACTGATTTACAAAAGCTTTTCCAACTCGCTTTTGTAAATGTCATGCTTTATCGGCATGCTCCAAGTTTTTCAGACAGCAGAGCCGAGAGCAGACTCCTGAGCCGTAGGCCCATTTTTCATTGGTTGCTAGTATAGAAATGTTGTTGCTGTTGTATTAATTTCAAACCCTATAAACGTATGACTCCTGGTCATAGTGACTCTGTAAAAGAGCAAAGTTACCTGCTGGAAGTTTCTAAGGAAGGCTTGGGAAAAAAAATCACTGGAGGGCATATCCCATAATGCTGTGCTGTAGAAAGGCCTCTTGGAGAGAGATGTTTTTGCTATTAAGCTTACTATTAATATCCAGCCACGTGTGGGAAAGGTCACCTCTGCTGTCCATGCAGCTTCATGAGGCAGAAGGAGATAGCAGAGGCTGAGATAACTGGGGTAACATTGCTTGAGACCCGCTCTTCTCACCGCCAAGTTTTGCGAGCTGATAAAGCTGTCCTGTGCTGTCTATGAACAGAAGCCAGCTAAGTTTGATGCTTTTTACAAGTCATAGCAGCAGCACCTGTGTGGAGGCTAGAGTAGATTAGCAGTGGTCACGCTGCCGCTATCCGCAGCTTTCCTGTTTGTGCATGAGGGCCCAGTCATGGTGGAGTCTCACGGAAAGCTTCTCTTACACCAGCCGACATTCCAACATAGCATGCAGGTACTAGAAGAAAAATAAGGCTGTGTACGTATCTGCCTGAAGCAAGCCAGTACTTCTGCCATTGTTATGTTTGTCTTCAGCAATTGCTAAGGAGATGTGGGTTTTGGTAATTATTTCACAGATTTTTAGGATGAACTTATTGCTTTCTGGGTCAGATCATATTACACGAGGCAGAATTACCCGAGATTGTCTCCAGAGTGCTAGGAAGAATGATGTGAAAGAAATGCTCTGCAGGTGGCTCGGGCCTGGGGTAATGGATGCATTTTAGTGCCTCACACTTGGGAAACTTTAGAGACTTCACAAGTGTTAGGTTCCAGGCTGATCTGATGATGTCATCAGGTTTGTTACTGTGAATAGAACAGTGCACACCCCGGGACTAATAATAATGAGCATGCTTGCATAAGTAAGTGAACCTTTTGACAACTATGTGTAGATGTGAATGCAGAGTCCAATGGATTTCATCTCCCCGTTTCGTTTAAGATGTCATAGCCTTCCTGATTTCCAGGCTCTCTTCTGGATGCCACAAGTTCTTCGTTGGATTTCTGCTCCGCCCAAACGAACACTGTAATGTTAAGTTCTGGAAGACTTTAGTCCATCCGCTGTGTAGCTTCACTAAGCTGCATTAATCTGCAGATATTGCCCCTGATTTTGCTCCAGTTTCTCTCGTTTTTTGCCCTTTCTCTCTGTCTCTCGCTCTTTATTTTTTTCTTCCAGAAAAGCAAAACGAGGGAAGGGCCATAAACGAAAGCGCAAGAAAATCCGGTACAAATCGCACCGCTTGTACGTTTGTATCGTGTGCTCACTAAAATCCCGACCACAGATAAAATTCTGGCATTGTTTCACCTCATTCCATAAATTAATCCCATTAATCTGCTCGTGTGGCTTGCGGATTGGGGGTCAATAAGACTTGAATATCACCCACTTGGTATGATGTAATTGGAGGCCTTGGTGGTGGTGGGGGATGATGATGTGGGCATGTTGGCCTGTCTTAATGTCATCATGAGACTTACCCAGTAATCCTAGGTTCGCTGTAGCAGTGAATCTAACATTCCCAGGAGATCTGTCTTCAGACAACTGCAGATTAGTGCTAGGTCTCTTGTCTGCCGTGACCTCCTATATCCTTGCTTACAGGTGGCAGGTGACAGTATCTACATTGTTCTGACAGATCTCATGATTACATTAGGTACATTACTTGTCTCTTTTGGGGGTGACATTGTGTTGGCTTGTGGCAGCATTGGTGGTGGGACACAACTTCAAGTACCTTGGATATACCTGTGGATCCTCTAAACATTCTCCTGGCTCCAGAACAAAATGGAAATGCTTCTCGGGCATACAGTCATGATTTGCAGCCATTCTTAATGCAGACCCCTCAATTCTTTGATTTTCTTTCTTTCATTGTGAATATGCATGTTGCCTAGAAGCTGCAGTGGAATCAGGATCTGTAACGTTGTCCAGAACCAGTGATGCAGTCACAATGCCCCGTACTTACCTTAGTGTAATGTGTGGGTCAGTTCTACTAGGCCTGTGAAGCAGCAGTCTCCTTTGAGCCAAAGTGAAAGTGTTGTCCATGTCAGAGAGACTACAGATGGTCTTAGTCATTAGGCTCTGTTCAGCACCTTCAATTTTCATCCTGCCGACACTCCACAAACCAAACAAGGAGTAGACAGGTGGGATGTTATTATTTCCAGTATAGAAATAAGTGAGAAGTCACGTCGCTGCTGGATGTGCAGTTTGTCATCTGTAGTCAACACCAGAACCCCAATGCAGTCACACCACCTCACTTCCATCGAGGTTGTATCTGGTGGGTGGATTGTGTTAGTGATGGGGATCCACAAGAACGTCATCTGGTTGTGAACGCTTCACCTTGGGTCTTAAGTGAGACTGCAGTCATGAACATTTAGTACCGACTCTTCAAACCAACCATTGGAGAAGAACTAAAATGGCTGAGTTATTGCCCCACAGGGAAAATAAAGAATAACTTCATCCAGCACAAAAAGTTCCTTTTCTGCAGCTGATTTTCATCTGTGAACCTCTGCAGGGATAGGGCATAGGGGAGGCATGACGTAAACACAGCCATTTGTGTTAATCTCCGGGTGGTTTTAACGCGTCACATTCACGCCGTCATCACTGGAATACTCAGTGGCTTAGACAAGCGGCGTGCATTTCCTGATGTTACTTTTGTCCCTTTGCTTCTCATTTTTGTACTCTAACCCTTAATTGCTGCATTTGGAAGGCAGAATATTTTCTTTTCACTCGTGGTTCTTGCTCCTCTTAGATTAATACCAAAAATTACTCAGAATTCCAGCTTACCATTTCAGTCCTGCATATTTCTGTTTTGCACCAGTTATGCAACATTACATGATAAATGCATTTTACTCCTTCCAAATGCAGCTTCTGGCTTTCTAATGCTATGCTGTCTGCTTTATCTTGCCTCTTTTAAAAGAATATAACAAGGGAAGGTGGCTGGTGAGGGCTGAAAGGAGACTAAGGTGGAAATTAGGACCCAGCCACCTGACTATGTTCAGCCAGATGTCTATGTTTAACAGGCATAAGCTAGTTGGCAACCTGTTGGGTTGTGTTAGTGTAACCTATGGTAGCACCACTCTGTACTGTGTTTTAAGTCAGGATGACTACCTTCTGAATGAAGAGACGTCCTGCTTTTATATCCATTGTTTCAGAACATGTACGGATGGGAGCTATAAAAGCAGGACGGGAGATGGTCACTCTGAAGTGTTCTGGGGATGGAGGGATTGCTTGTAATGTGTTCAGAAGTAGTGTTGAGCGGAGAGGCCGAACTTTTGCGTTCGGCAATGTTCTCCAAACCAGAACGCTTGGCATTTGACTCCCGCAGCTGTGGGTTCGAGGAACGTTGCTGAACTCGATCAGTTCAGCCTCTTCGCTCAACACTATTCAGGAGTAATGCATGTTGACATTTCTCTTGCTGTTGCGCTGTAGCTTAGAACTCTTTTTTTTCCTTTTGCTTTTTGCAGTCATTGTGAGCCTTGCACAGACACAGAGAGGAGAAAACACTTGTTTGTCCAAGATCCCCAGACCTGTAAATGTTCCTGTAAAAACACAGACTCACGTTGCAAAACGAAGCAGCTTGAGTTAAACGAAAGGACTTGCAGGTTGGTTTTTCATACATGTGGGAAAAATCCAATGCACAGATAGAGCTGCTTCTTCCTGCTGATTGCTGCCTGACATTCTGTCTACCGAGGACAGTGCTGTGTTCAATGTTCTTTTACTCATTCTGTGTTTGTTTCATATCTGTACATTAACAATTCACATTAGTCACACTTCAGCCTCCTGACTGGCTCATATATCCGTAGCAAGGCTCTCTACTTTATCTTTTAGCTGCTGATAATCTCCCGTAGTGGGCAAAAACAAAACTGCATCTTTAAGCCAAAGTGTCCTGTAGCTGCCTTACCCAACGTATGTCACAGTATGTGCTTTTAGCTGACCATAGAGGAAGGCTTTTTGACCACCAGCAGCAGCAGCATACCATTCTGGAACAAGTTCCACTTCTTGTTTGGTGCGGCCTGCGTTTTTTGCACAACAATCGACAAGATATTCTTGACAGTGTGGTGGTTTGTGAAAAGATAGTCCTTGAACCTCCTTGCTATATCTTGTCCACATCTAGTGTGAGTTTTGTACCTAGTTGTACCCCTTCTAGTGTAGATCTGTGTGTGAGTTCATTGGAAGTATAGAGTCCATTCATCGATATTCATCTATCGATATTGACAGAATTTGCCCAGAGAACCCAACTAGAGCGGTTTGTTGTCTTTCACTAGGAGAGGCAAGAAGCCTAGAGCAGCCCAGCCGTATGCAGCCCCCCTATCCTGCTGACCTCGCTCACTAACATGCGCTTTGTCACCCCTGTGCAGCAAAGTAAGTTACCCCAAATAACACCTTTATGTACCCTGAATGCTTCTCTATCTGTTGTCAGCCCAGCTTTCAGAAGAAGAATAAGGCTGCATCATATCTAGACACCTCAGACGTGGGGTGATTTCAAGAACAGACTAAACCTAATGCGTGTAACTGACAGAGGTCGCTCACATTGTACCAAGCTACTACAAGCACTGTGTAAGCCAGCTAATGTAGAGCAGGATGAGCTGGTCCGTGCCTGCAGGCGCTCTGAATCTGTAGCCACATCATGGACATGTTGGCCATGGGAGATCGAATTAGCAACCTAATTTTTCTTGATTTAATTTTGGCAGTTCTTTTCTCTAGTTTCTCCCCAGAACACAAGGCCAGGTTACTTGCAACTTGTAGGGGTTATATGGATACCTTTTCTCAATGGTCAATCATTTCATGTCTCTAGTTTATGCTACATTGATTACATCTTGGGCTTTTGAGTTGCCTCAGAAGTGATTTGTTTATGGCGTCCTGTCTCATGATATTTCCTCACTAATGCAAGAGGCTAATGGTTTACATGGACTGAAGTGTTGGCTTCACACGATCTAAAGTTACACACTCAGAACAGAGAAGTAACACAAGTAGACAGATCCATGTCTGTTGTGGTATAGGGATCACTTCTCGTCCCTTACAAAGTTGTTTCTAAAATTGACCAATTTCTCTGTTACATTACTGAGAATTAAATTGTTATTTTGTCTCTTCCCAAACATGTACAGATGTGAAAAACCGCGGCGGTGAAATGAGGAGAACGTCTCCAGAATGAGACAAAATGGAGTGAAAATGAAGGATCGACACTCGGCACAGCACTTTGGTTCTCATGCATTCCGTGTCCCTGAGGAGGGAAAGAATAGCTGTATTCAGTAAACGCCATTTCTCCTTATCAATTTTGATGCTGCTACATATCGAGAGCCAGAACAGCGGGGTCATAACTTTTGTGGATTCTTATAAATATATTATAATTAAATATAGATATATAAAATATATATATATATTTGTGTATATATATATTGGATTTTTCTTAACAAAATAGTAATTTGCTGGACTATGGTCACCAACCGAAACGTTTTTTCTTTGTTTTTTAACTGATGTACGCGGAGGATAGCTACTCAGCCAATGCTAACCTCTAATAATATTAACTATTTTGGATCATAATCTGTTGTCGCTAAGTTTCTGCTAAACCTATACCTATGAGGCAAAAACATTTTTAAAAAATCAGATCAAAGGTCAAAGAAGCCCTGCTGAGATGTTCTGGAGTCTTACAGCTGCAAAACTCGATCCTTCAAAAAACTTGCCCTGTGCCCTCTGCAGATAAAGACTCATTGAGGAACTGGAGACTAATCAGTGCCATAGGTTGGCCAGAGACAATGTCATTGTATAACCTTGCCCATTATGCACAGTTTCTGCCCCAGAGGACCTTTTTTTTTTTTTTTTTTTTTTTTTTTTTTTTCCGACATCTAATGTCAACATACTGGTGTGTGTATGGATTTGGGTATGTTCTCTAGTTCAGAAGTGACATGGCTTTTGGGGGAAAAAAACAAAGATGTCTGACTTTATTTCCAGTGGAGATTTTTGCTTGCTTTGTCAAGGAAAAAAAAATAACGCCCTTTGTAAATTATGTGACCCGTTGGCTCCACTTTGTCAGGCATATGCTGAGCCAGTGCCAGTTGTATCTCTGTGGTCTTAATACAACACTAAAAAAAATTCAAGATCTCGCAGAAACAAGGACTGAGTCTGGACCAAAACCAAGGAGGTCACAAAAAAAAAGGAATGGTTCCGGATTAGCGTGCAGACCTGGCGGTAATCACTAGAATCCATTGGGACTTGTATTCACCCAGTGAGCAATCGGCAAATGACGTGAACTCTTGTACATTGAGTTAATACTCACCCCAGTGAGGAAGACTCACTCATAATGAGTGGAAATGACTATATTACGAGTATGAATCGCTCAATGAGTGCAGCTTGCTGTTTATTGAATTGTTTATGTTGAGTGAGACTGCCTTCCAGTGGGTGAACCCCACCCAAATCATAGAACCAGGACTGGCTTAGCATGTCTGAGAATCTGAAGCGACCTGGTCCAAGCACCAAGTATCTCAACCTAACACCGTGAGTCCTGGAGTTGCAGCTGGTGGAATCACTAGAATCTATATATCTCGTTCACTGTAGCCTTGCCTATGTATCTCATGTATACAGACACACACACCTGTTCTAAGGTTCCATGTGCCTTGCAGCCTAGAAACAAGTGAGGCTCTTGCTTTTTCACCCTGAGACCCTGAGCTGCTTTTTGGTTAAAGGACTTTAGTGCCAATGAAAGATTAACTAATAAATATGACACAAATAAAGGGTTGATCCCTGCATGAGGGAGTTGGCTCCTTTGCTGCTAGACTGTGTTAGAGCGAAATCCCTGTGTACACTGCAAATTGTCTGAGGAAACCTGGGGGGAGGGGGTGGGTCATTTACTTGTGTGGATGTATATGTGCGATGGGCAAAGGTATCCAGTTCAAGGCAGGGATGCTATTCATTACGTGCGAGAGCAGCCCAAGAAGATGCAGAAGTAACATCCGTGCTAGCTTCAGACCTCTGGGGCACCCATTCTAGTGCCAAATTTAGACATGGAGCAAGTATTTACTGAAAGTGCCTTCATGGGAACTAAAGCACATTGCAAGTCTACTGATGGACCCCAGTATGTAGAACATAAATATGGGACTGGGATGTCCAGAGTGAGCCCCAGCACAGATGGGTTAGTTCACACCTACAGCTCTCCTGTCCACCTGAGTAGTACTTCTCAGCAGAACCTCTAGTGTGTGTGTGTGTGTGTATGTGTATACATGGATGCAGAGCAGTTAGCCACACTTATTTAATGTCCCTTTTATTTTTTATTAAAAAAGCTGATAAATTAATGGAGAGAGTGTGGGAGGGTTCAGTATTTCTTATGTTATATTTAAGATAATTTATACAACTACAAATACATTAATTGTCCAATTTTTTCAGCCATTCTCATTGGTGGTTTTCCTTTGTAATTTGTTCTCCATTAGTCATAGCTACCTTTACAGGAGGCCAGTAAGGTTACATCTGGGTGTACTTTTCTCTCCCCACAGTTTTCTTTGGCTTCTTTAATAGGGACACTTATTCGGTAACAGGCAGGCACCAGTCATTCACCTTTACTCTAGGGCAGAGGATAAGTAGCTTGTGACTCTCTGGTTATTTTGTAGGTAGATTGGAGCCTGATGAACGTCCAGAACAGCTTATGAGTTATCAACCTGCTGCCTTTGCTTTAGATAAAGGACAAAATGTACCCAGCAGTACAGGTTGTCTGCATTTCCAGCACGCAGGTACCATAATAGATATGTGTGTCACAATAGCTGCTTGTTGGTGAGAATCTCACTTCTTTGCTTTGGCTGCCTGGCCTGTGGAACCAGTAATATAGAGCAATGTCTAACTAGTCCCTCATCCAGACATGTCCCCATGACTGCAAAACCAGCTGTTCGCAGCAGTAAGGTCTGAATGGCAGTATTTATTTTATTTATTGGATAAATATCATGCTGTTATGTAACCGTGCACCCCGAGAACCGCTTGTAGGAGAACGGATGTAGCAAGCAACTGTCTGTCCAAGCATTACATATCGCAGTCACCCTCAGTCTCTGTTGGAAACTCCAACCTGTTTTGCCCGTGCTGTATTACTATCGTGATCCATCCAATTCTAGGTTTAAGTATTTATTGTTTTGAACTGTGTATATTGGAGCAGTGGTGATCAGGGTTTTACTAGTTTGCACACCAGATACATCATGTTCATATGTGCACATAGAAAGCCTTGCCTTCCTGTGGTAATAAGAAGTCCTTAAACCAGTGCACAAAGTCTGCTTCTGTCCCTCGCTCTATGATGGCTTGTCCCGGCAGATGCTTTAACCATGATGTTCGGGAGATGCTGAGCTTTATCATGTCGGCAAAGTAAAGGTGGTAAGGCTGATATACCCCAGCACTGGCGTGGATCCAATACACTGTACAAGGCTTTGGAAGGGAAAAGGTTCAGCTTACCCAGTGTAATTTTTAATGATGACTTCTTACCCTTAGTCTTTCCACTGGAGTGTGAACAGAAGGGGCGCGTGTTTTTTGTAGTCCCTTGCTCCATGTTCTTCCATGTAATCGCTTTCAGCTCCAAAACAACAGGACACCGCCCTGTGTTTCTGTGGGCAAACATAATAAAATAAATGGTCGTGTGCAGTGTGAAGCAGAGCGGTCACAGGCACTGGAATCCAGAGGGGGTTGGCAATACAAATATAGAGCTTTAAAGTAGACTTGTCACATCTGGGCCCCTCTTAAAGTGGCCACATCCACCGAGGAGTCTTGTATCACTGTGGTTTATGTTTTTTTCTGTTTTTTTTTTTTTTTTCTTTTGTTTGTTTTTTTCCTTTTCCAAGTAAACTTATTGGCTTAATATTTGTTCCTCCAACCTGTAAACAGGTGGCTGGTCCACTTCAAAAGTTACGTTTTCTATAGAAAAACTCCGGTACTGTGGACTTGACCATTCTTAAAGTGTTACCTTCTGTATATTAATCAGATAACCCAATTATAGTTTGCACCATATTCCCTTCAGATAGCTTTCCTCTACTTGAGCAGCACTGAAGAGTATGGTGTGCTTCCTCCCACTGACTAGAGCCGTGCTTTAAGCTGCATGTTGACCATTTAGCACTGTGTGGGTAATCCGTATAAGACAGTGTTGTTCAACCTGTGGCTCCCCAGCTGTTGCAGAACTACAATTCCCATCTGTCCAGGCATGAGAGTCGCAGTCTTGCTGCAGCTGAAAAGCCACAAGTTGGAGGATATTGGTATAATCCATTGCAATCCTAGTGACAATGAAGTCTATAACATAAGGCCTCTGCCAGCCGAGGGTTTAATATATGTATATCGAGCATTAAGCATAAACACTACAGGTTTCCTCCTTTTTGTAAATAAATTCAAAAACACAAAAAAGTTAATTCTGCCTAACATTTTTTTTTTAATTGTAATATGTGTTTTATTTATTGGTGCTATCATTTGTCATTGTTGTGGACGCAGTCATTAACACATCTTTTCTTTGCAGATTAAATATTATGTAGAAACATATTTATTTTTTAAAAGAAAGTATAAAGATAATGTTAAAAATACCTACGTTTTCTTTGTGTTTTATTAAACATTTGCATAACGCCCGACGTGACACAGGTAAAAGGGAAGGTGCGTGTACCAAGGGAAAGACTGAAAACTCCACCAGCCATGTGGGTAAGTGGAATGGTTGGTTATTGCCAGAGCAGGAGAAAGGTAAAGGTTGTTCGTTGTCCGCTCTCTATCTGGGACACTGTAAGGGCTCATGCACACTGAGCAATAGACAAGGAATTGAAAAGGAAAGATTTGCTTGAAATTCCTCTTATATTCTGCTTTGGCAGAATGGGAGTGGAATACATGCGTAATTCAAGCAGAATTCAAGCCCCATTGACTTCTATAGGATTCTTCTAGTGGAATCCACCCAAAGAAGTGACTTGTCACTTCTTTGGGCGGAAAGCGGATCTGTGGCAGAAAATTTTGCTCAGAAATTCTACAGTGTGAACAACAGAGCAGAAATCCCGTTAAAGGCTATGTGCACACTGAGGAATTCTCGAGGAATTGAAGCAGAAAGTTTTCAGGCAGAATTTAAGCCCCCCATTGACTTCTATATGATTCCTCTAGCAGATCTACAGCAGAAAATTCTGCTCGGAAATTCTGCAGTGTGAACAACAGAGCAGAAAACCCATTGAACACAATGGGACTTTGCTCTGTACATATTTTACGGGAGGAATTTCAATCTGAATTCCTCACCTTTTCCTCAGTGTGCACATACCCAAACACAGTAGGACATTGCCCTGTTCATATATTACGGGAGGAATTTCAGCAAAAATTTAGAGCAGATTCCTCCTCAATTCCTCATCTATTCCTCTGTGCAAGGGCCCTTAGTGAGCTTCAGCTGTGTACTCGTTCTATGTACAGTGCACGAAACCTGCTGGATTGGTAAACGCATTATGAATGCTACTACCAGTAATACTTAAAAACGAAATGCTGAGCAATTCAGCACAAACATGTGGCAAGCCTGCCGTTGTAAAACATTTGATAATCTTTTCAGATGAATTTCTCAAAATTGCTGTTATGGTTGCTACATAGCCATCCATCTCCTGAGCTTGTATGTTTTTTCCTCCACTGCTGGGAACCCTACCCTTCACAGGATACATATATTAAAAAAAAAAAAAAAGTAAAACTACGTTCATCTCTACTCCTGTGTGTGTGTATGTGTGTATATATATTATATATAAATCATATATTCAGTTATCCAGTGTGGGTTCTGTCATGGCAGGCTGATGGCTCAAACATACACTGATACATTGTAAGGGTGCGTTCACACTGAGGAATCCAAGCGGAAAAGTTCCCGCAGATTCCACCGCTTGCATCTCCGCCCGTCCCATAGACTCCTCTGTATGGTCAGGCGGAATACGGCATCCGCCCTAAAAATTCACTTGTCAATTCTTTGGGCGGACGACGGAATCCGCCTGAGCATACAATGGAGTCTATGGGACGGGCAGAGATGCATGCAGGGGCGAGTGGTGGAATCTTTGGGAACTTCTCTGTGCGGATTCCTCAGTGTGAACACACCCTAAGAAATCCACAGCTGTGTAAGCAGAACTATGTTGAAATGGATTTCAGCCTCTGCATGTAAACAGTTTACTGACGTCAAACATCAGAAAGAAGACGTCCCAGAGGATGAATAGAATATAACAATTTAAAATCTAAGCCCCCTTCATGGAAGTTGGGAAGGAAAGTAAATAGATAAGGGGCACCCGCTGGTAGCCGAAGAGGATATCATAGATGCGCTTTGAGGCGAGCCCAGACAGTGGCCAGGAGAGGGGTTTTTCGTGTGGAGGAAGCTCTCCAACGAACGAAACACTGGAAAATATAGGAGGAGATAGGATGGGTGGTCAGCGGTTCATTTTATCCTGAGCTTTGCCTTGGATGTGTTTGGGAGTTGTGTGTGGAGGAGGAATTTTATTTAAAGGGAACCTGTCACCCGGCTTTGCGGCGCAGAGCCCGCCCGAGCCCCCAGTGGAGCCCTGGATATTTACCCTTTGCTGTAAGTCCTGTTCCTGGACCCAGGACAGGGATATCGACGGGGATAGGGATATCGACAGCTCCAGTCATTTTCTATGGCCATCTGACTCATCTCTGGTAATTAGCATACAGTGCGTGCTCACCTTGCGGCGCCGATATCTCGGTCCTGGAACCGGATCCAGGAGCCGGACTTGCAACAAAGGGTAAGTATCGAGGGCTCCACCGAGGGGTGGGGGTGGGGGGTCTGGCTCCGCGCTGCAATGCCGGGTGACAGGTTCCCTTTAATTCTTTTATTTATATTTAGTTATATTTATTTAGTATATATTTATTTATTTAGTTTTCATTTTCTAGCTGGGGGTAGAATAATACGATAATAGAAAGTTGGCAGCTGATACCTTCTCAGGTGAAAACGAAGCTTTATGGATAATGAAAATTTATTAATGGATTAATACGGAAAAATTTTAAGTATATAAATGAAAGATGGTAGAGAGGAACGGTGGGGATGGAGGGAAAAGTTGGGTTATGTACATTTTTGGTATTAAATTGAAAAAAAAGGGGTATAAAATAAAAAAAAAAGTCTGAAAGCTGGAACGCATAAGAATTATAAAACTTTAGCACAGAACTGGAAACCTCTGTGACATTTATAGCCCCTCTTTAGGAGGGTGTGTTTCAGCTTAAGAGCTGGAAGTTGTATAAAGTGCAGCACAAGATTAATAGCTGTAAGTATTTATTCTAATGCAGGTTGGCTCAGATTCCTTCTGGTGATGGAGGCCATGAACATTTTCACTGCATGTATTTTGGAGCAGGAAACATCTGTTGTCATTGAATTGTTATGACAACCAAATTATTGAAATGGCTCATGAGGTTTTTTTTTCCCCCACAAAGAGTTCTTTGGTTGCCTCTGTGCATATCACTACGACGCTGCATTTGAAGAATCTTCGTAACTTCCATTGGAATTATAAAAAATAATCTGTATATAGAAGAGACAGTTGTCCCACCCTCCAACCTTCCTAAACATTCTAGTAGAGCTCTAAAATGCAACTTCACTTTGTTTCTCTGTCTACTGTAGTAACCAGTGAGATACTAGGTAAGCTTTAATATATTCAGAATGGTGGCACAACTATGCATATAAGACATTACAAATAGAGAAATGTTTTTTAGGTGTGTTTTGATTAGTGTCAAATTTGTTTCAAATTCAGACATGCCCTGATTGCTCATGCAAAGAAACGAGGAATTCTCTCAAAGGTAAGAGTTCCTTCTCTGAATGGTTGAGCAGTGCTCTGTTGTGCATGTAGTGAGTGGAACTTGCAATGCATACAACATCCCTGCTTGGAGATCTTCATTGTATAGGAGAACAAACTGATTACATTCTAACTAATTCAATCTTTTTGAATCCATTAAGTGCCAAGTGCCAATTATGTTTTCTTAAAACATTTGTCCATTTGAACTTACCTATAAATGGCCAGTAACCTTCATATGTTCAATGACTGGTCCTACAATGTTGGATTAATTAACCCTATACCCTAGCCACCAGTAACCTAACCCATTTAATCCAAGCCAATGACTTCTGCAGATCTGCTTTATTGTACTTTATAAATAAATGTTTGTGTGTACAGTTTAGGTCTCTCTCATAATATCACATGGCTGGAAGATAAAATACAATAAGATTACTTAAGGCTCCTTGTGAATACAGGAATTTACCGCAGATGTTCTAAATGGGTCCACAATAACAAGCCGATGGCCAAGCCTTGCGAAGCACTTTGTTTCACTTATACTGTAAATTCTGTCATGTATAATTAACCCCTTAACGACATTGGGCGTACCCATACGCCCCCGTTGCCTGGGCTTTAACGCAAACAGGCGTATAGGTACGCCCGATGTTTCCCCGATCGCTGTGTGTTCACACACAGCGGTCGGGGAAGATGGCCTGCTATAAATCATAGCAGGCCATCTTAGCTTCACGGCACGGGGGGTGGTTAACACCCCCCGTGCTTACGATCGCCGCTATAGGCTGATCAATTCAGATCAGCCCATAGCGGCGATCGGAACCTTTCCGGGTCATCGGTGACCCGATGACCCGGAAAAAAAAATGGCGGTCGGTGCTGTCCGAGGACGGCACCGACCGCCATTACTGTAAAAAGTAATGGTGGTCACCGTGCCACCGGCCCGATCGCCGTGAACGGCCGGCCGTTCACGGCGATCGGGCCGGTGGCACGGCGATCAGAGTCCCACAATATAGTAAATACCTGCCCTGGACCTCTCAGCTAGGTAGCCGAGGGGTCCAGAGCAGGTATTTGTACATTACTTACCTGTCCCGGGCTCCTGATCGGCGTCTTCCGGGTTCGCGGCGTCCTCGTCTTCATTCGGGTCTTCGGCTTCCTCCGTGACGTCACGTTCGGCTTCTCTCGGCTATTTTCGGCTCCAGCGTCGGCTTTTTCCGTATTTTGCGCTCTGCTGCCCTCTAGCGGCTGATATGTGTAATACACTTATCAGCAGCTACAGGGATGTTCAGAATATAGAAAAAGTTTTTTTTTTTTTTCAAATTTTTTTTTTCTATTTTCCGCACCCTATCGCCGCTGAGTGTTGATCAGCATCGCACGAAAGTGCGCTGCTAATCAGCAACTCCTCCTTTTTGGCGTAGGGTGTTTTTTTTCTATATTCTACTGCCACGGTCTGCTGATAAGTGCCGCACATAAGTGCGGCATTTATCAGCAACTCCTTTGTTGGCGTAGGTTTTTTTTTATACTTACTGTAAAAAAACACATTAAAAAAAACACTACATTACACCACACTACATTGAATAAAGTTTGACACTACACCACTACATACCCCATATACCAATCCCCGTATAAAGATGGCCCCCAGGGTGTTTTTGGTGTCGGACGCATATGTTATTGCCTCCGACACCGAAACAGCCAGTAAGGATGAATGGGGGGATCCTTCTTTCCTCCATTCATCCTCATCATCCTCATCATCCAGTGACGTGTCTGGGGGTAGCGTAGCGTACGCTGCCCCCCAGACACGTCTTTTCCGCCAGTACCGTCCCAATAAGAGATCGCGGTATGGTGTGAAATTCTACAAACTGTGTGAGAGTACCTCAGGGTACACTTACAGATTTAGGGTACGTGCACACTGCGGAATGGCGAAGGATAACCCTTTGTGCATTCCGCAGCTGGCACCCGCCGGCGGACTGATGCGGGCGCATGTCTCCACCCGTGTCATAGACTCCATGTTATGCATGGGCGGATTCCATCGTCCGTCCAAAGAATGAACACGTTGGATGGAGAGTGGAATCCGCCCATGCATAGAATGGAGTCTATGACACGGACGGAGACGTGCGCCTGCATCAGTCCGCCGGCGGGTGCCAACTGCGGAATGCACGAAGGGTTATCTGTCGCGATTCCGCAGTGTGCACGTACCCTTAGAGTGCATGTAGGAAGGGACACCCGAATCCAGCCCCCAGATGCCCCCTCCCCCCCATCCTCGGAACAAGTGGGAAGATCGTCCAGGAACTGATCTTCCCACTGCTGGATAAAGGTCACCACCGGTACGGGGATAACCTTTATACCAGCACCCCCTCTTCCGCTCCCTCGCTGCCCGAGCTACTGTAGCTTGCGGCACGATCCGAACATATCAGAAGTAGTAATAGCGCCCTAATATTTAGCAGCCATGGAGCGGACCCAGCGCTTCTGGATATGAAGGACCCCGTATCGCACCAGGACAACATTTTCCAGGTGACGTCCCCCACACTGGAGAAAGGGAGACCCCAGAAGAAGTACAGAGTGTGGCGTAACAGGGGGATCAGGAAGGACACCATTTTCCAGTGTGACACCTGTCCTGATGACCCCGGCCTCTGCATACTGGATCGCTCCAAGGCGTACCACACGTCACTGGGGTTCTACATTATCTAAATTCTGTCCCTTATTCCTATTTCAGGGGTCACGTTGATCCAAGGATTATTCTGATCACCATTATGGAGTCGGGAAGGAATTTTTCCCCAATGATGAGGCTACTGTCGTCTGCCTCACGAGGGGTTTTTGCCTTCCTCTGGATCAACACAGGTTGAGTTTGATGGACACCTGTCATTTCCAACCTTATAAACTAATAATTGGCCTAATACCCCCAAATAAATTAGAATTGTCCCTTTTCCCCAGCTAAGTAGGTATGGCCGCCATTCCCATTAGAGGATGCCATGATGCAATTACAAAGCCTCTGTGCGGCCAGGACAGTAGAAACCCCCCACAAGTGACCCCATTCTGGAAACTACACCCGATAAGGAATCTAACAAGGGGGGTAGCGGTGATATGGCCCCCTGGTGACGGCCACATTTGGGACGTGAATATGAAAAAAATTGTATTTTTTATTTTCTCGGCACATGTTCTACGTAAGTGCCCGTCACCAGTGGGGTCCATATCCTCACTGCACCCCTTGTTAGATTCCTTATGGGGTGTAGTTCCCAGAATGGGGTCACTTGTGGGGGGTTTCTACTGTCCTGGCAGCACAGGAGCTTTGTAATTGCGACATGGCCTCTATCCTCCATTCCAGCCTCTAAATGGCGCTCTGTCCCTTTGGTGACTTGCCCTGTGCCCATATGGCACATTATGCCCACATGTGGGGTATTTTCGTACTCAGGGGAAACTACCCTACACGTTTTGTGTTCATTTTCTTTTTTAACCCCTTGTGGAAATGGAAAAAAATCAAGGCTAGACCAACATTTAGTGTAATTTTTGTAAAATTTTTACTCTAAATCATTAATCTTGTCATGATTTTTTCATTTTCACAAGGGGTTAAAAGATAAAAAAAAACATTTAATGTGTAGCGCAATTTCCCCTGAGTACGGAAATACCCCACATGTGTACATAAAGCGCCATTCGGGTGCAGGGTAAGCCTCCGAAGGGACGGAGCGCCATTTGGTTTTTGAAGGCTGGATTTGGATGGAATGGATTTCGAGGGGCCATGTTGCATTCAAAAGGCCCCTGTGTTGCCAAGACAGTTGAAACCCCCCACAAGTGACCCCATTATGGAAACTACACCCCTCAGGGAATGTAACAAGGGGTGTAGTGAGCATATGGACCCCACTGGTGACGGGCACAAATGTGGAACAATGTGGCGTGAAAATGAAATATTACATTTTTTACACTATAATGTTGGTTTAGCCTTGAATTTATCATTTTCACAAGGGGTTAAAAGAGGAAAAAAAAAGAAAATGTGTAGAGCAATTTCCCCCGAGTCCGTAAATACCCCGCATGTGGGCATAAAGCGCCATGTGAGCGCAGGGCAAGCCTCCCAAGGGAAGGAGCGCCATTTGGATTTTGGAGGTTGGATTTGGCTAGAATGGATGATGAACGCCATGTCGCATTTACAGAGCCCTCGTGCTGCCAAAACACTGGAAACCCCCCACAAGTGACCCCATTCTGGAAACTGCACCCCTCAAGGAATCTAACAAGGGGTTCAGTGAGGATATGGATCCCTTGATGACGGGCACATTTGTGCCATGAAAGTGAAAAAATGAAATTTTTTACTTTTACGTCACATTGTTCCACATTTGTGCCCGTCACCAGTGGGGTCCATATGCTCACTGCCCCACTTGTTAGATTCCTTGAGGGGTGTAGTTTCCAGAATGGGGTCACTTGTGGGGGGTTTCCAGTGTTTTGGCAGCATGAGGGCTCTGTAAATGCGACATGGCGCTTGAAATCCTTTTCAGTGAAATTCAGCTTCCAAAAGCCAATTGGCGCTCCTTCCCTTTGGAGGCTCATCCTGCGCCCGCTTGGCACTTTATCGCCACATGTGGGGTATTTCCGTACTCGGGGGAAACTGCGCTACACATTTTGTGTCTTTTTTTGCCTCTTATCCCTTTAAGAAAATGAAAAATTGAAGGCTAGAACAATGTTTTAGTGTAAAAAAAAAAAAAAAAAAAATTTTCACGCCATATTGTTCGGAAAATCTGTGAAGCACCTATGGGGTCCAGATGCTCACCGCACCCCTTGTTACATTCCTTGAGGGGTGTAGTTTTCTAAAAGGTGTCCCTTTAGGGGTGTTTTTTAGGTTTTGGCACCCCAGAGCCTCTGCCAACCTGAAGTGGTACAGTCAAAAATGACCAAATATAACGGAGGCGTTGAAAATCACTAGGCGCTCCCTTATATCTGAGGCTTGTGGTTGCGTCAAATAGCGCAATAGGGTCACATATGGGGTATTTCTATAAACTGCAGAAACGGGACAATAATTATTGGGGTGCATTTCTCTGGTAATAGGTTTATAATTATGAAAAATATTGGATTACAATAAAATCTCTGCACAGAAAATTAAAATTTTCAAATTCCTTACACACTTAGCTTTTATTTCTGTGACTCCCCTAAAGGGTTAAAACACTTCCTGGATCTGCTTTTGCAGAGTTTGGGGGGTGCAGTTTCTGAAATGGGGTGCTTTGTGGGGCTTTCTAACATACAGGCCCCTCAAATACACTTTAAACCTGAACAGGTCCCTAAAAATATCTGATTTTGAAATTTGACTGAAAATTTGGAAATTTGCTGCTAATGTTTTAAGCTCCCTATCGTCTAAAAAAAATGAAAGATCGTTTAATAAATGCCGCCAACATAAAGTAGACATGTTGCTAATGCTATTTAATATATAATTTATGTGGTATAACCACTTTCTGTATACGCAAAAAAGTTTCAAAGTTGGAAAAATGCATTTTTTCACATTATTTGGGATTTTTTCATAAAGATTTGTTATGAGTATCGACTCCAATTTACCAGAAATGTAAAGTACAATATGTCACGAGAAAACAATCTCAGAATCAGCCGGATAGGTAAAAGCATCCCGAAGTTATTAATGACTAAAGTGACACAGGTCATATTCATAAAATTTGTCTCTGTCATTAAGGCCATTTCAGGCTCTGTCCTTAAAGAGTCACTGTCGTATTTTTTTTTTTTTTGCAGAAATCAATAGTCCAGACGATTTTAAGAAACTTTGTAATTGGGTTTATTAGCCAAATCTGCCATTATCTGCATGTAAAAAGCCTTTTCCCAGGTCCCCCCCTCCTTCCTCTTTTTCATCCACTCTGAAAAATCTGAAAATTGTGACTTGTTGCAGGAGACGTACCCTGTCTGTTCTAGGGAGAGGGGAGGGGGGAGGAGGAAGGAGGGAGTTAGCCGGCAGCAGAAAGCAGATAACAGAGGATTACAGGCACGGAGCTGGGTGACAGCTGTAATCTGAGCTCAGACAGGTCACTGGTGACTGTCACAAGAGATATCCCGTGAGGGATTTGTAGATTAACTCTTTGTTGTCCTGTTTTGGTCTTTTCTTTAGCTCTCTCCATAGGAGAACAATGAAGACAGGGGGGAGAGCTTCAAACTGCTTTTTCATGATAAAAATGCATTTTTCGGATAATAAACCCAATTACAAAGTTTCTTAAAATCGCCTGGACTATTGATTTCTGCAAAAAAAAATTTCACGACAGTGACACTTTAAGGGGTTAAAGTACATTTGGTTTACCTCATCTGTTTCAACATGGATTAAAAGAGTGAATGAAGAAATTATTGCATAACTACTCACCCCCTCTCGGCCATTACTCACATGTACATGGCTTAATTTTTGAAACAAGCATATGTTACTGGCAGGATCAACCAGGTATTACAGTTGGTATAAAAGAGTGAATCTAGAAATGATTGCATAACTACTCACCCCCTCTCAGCCATTACTCACATGGCCATGGCCTAATTTTTGAGACAGGCATATGCTACTGGCAGGATCAACCAGGTATTATAGTTGGCATAGAATTATCTATTATATTTGGAAGTGTGGACCCTACAGAGAAGTGTTTAAGTTCTGACTATGAGAAAAATAGTTATTTACAATGTCAGCAGCCAATTCTTGCCTGGACTTGACCACTCATGACCTATGCATCTCTGTCTGTCTTGTGTACAACTGAGCTATTATCCTTCTATAAATCTTTTTCTATGTCTCAATTCTGTGGACTGCAGCAGGTTTTGGTCCATCATGTTTATCACTGGGTTGTCCATTTAATCCTATCTCTAATGAAAGCTTTTTGCATTGAATTTCAGAATCTCTCCTCTGCTTTTTTGTGCAGCAGGCTAAATGCTTGATTAACGCCTTAAAGTGTCACTGTCGTTTAAGTTTTTTTTCTGCAGAAATCAATAGTACAGGTAATTTTAAGAAACTTTGTAATTGGGTTTATTAGCCGAAAAAAAAAAACATTTTCATCATGGAAAAGCAGTTTGAAGCTCTTCATTGTTCTCTATGGAGAGGGGAGGGGTGGAGGGAGATGAGGCACCAAAACAGGACAACAAAGAGTTCATTTACAGCTACATCACCAGGCTATCTCCTCTGAGGTTAGCACTGACCTCTGAATAGCAGCGTTCACACAGTTCCCGCTGTGTAATCCTTTGTTCTCTGCTACTGACTAATCTCCCTCCTCCCCTCTCCATAGAACAGACTGGGCCCGATTGATGTAAACCAGTCGAGATTTCGTGGATGGGAGGGAGGGGGGACCTGGGGAAAGGCTTTTTGAATGCAGATAATGGCATGTTTGCCTAATAAACCCAATTACAAAGTTTCTTAAAATTGCATGTACTAAAAAAAAATAATAATAATAATGAAACGACAGTGACACTTTAAGCCTATATCATTGCCATGCTTCAATGTAACAGCACTATTTCCCATGTTCTTTAGGAGTTTTATGGCAACTTTTTTCATTTGGATAATTCCAAACTGTGATTGTTTAACGATAAACAATCACAAACAAGTGTTTTTGGGAACAACGTAAAATCGTTCACTATAACACAGAGTGATAGTTGTTAGTTACGATCGTTTACTTATCCCAAGAAAAGAAGGAAGGTACATACATAGAAGATTATCCAAAATTTAGTGGACGATTACCAAACTATTAACAATTATTTTAGAGTCAGCCTAAAAGATGCAATCAACCATACACAAATATTTTTTTTAATCATTGCCTGCATACACACGGAGCAATTATTGTTTAGATTTAATATAACGATTTTTCACACAATAATCATCCTGTGTAATAGGGCCCTTAGAAAGATGGGTTAGCCATCACCTGGTGTCATTGGGCATGCTATGCCTGCAGAGTGATCGTTCATGTAATGCTTTTCAGCCACTGAGCTATCTACCTATGTGGCCACCTTTAGAGCCGCAAGTCGAATATTCTATCTGCCAGTTGTTCATGTACATGAGTGTTTTCCAACCTGTGGCTCTCCAGAGCCAAAACTCCCTGCATGCTTTGACGGCCTTCCACAGTCGGAGCATGCTGGAGGTTGTAGTTTTGCAACAGCTGGAAAACCACAACTAGGGGTACACTGATGGACAGTGAGTAGTGAATATTCTTTCCTGCTGCAGGGCAACAGATGCTGAGACTACGATCTTCATTTAGACCATGGTGACAGTAAATTCCCAGGGGCAAGGAGGTAAAGCTGATGCTCTGAATGTTTTAGTGACTGTTTTCACTTTTCCTTACATTTCAGCCCTAAAATGTTCTGAAATCCTCACTGGGAATCAGAAGAACTTAACCCCTTCCCTCCAATAATACATATACATATATATAACGTTCCTGACTTCAGGGGCTTACTGATGTGTGCTGGATTGCTGCAGTGAGAGCGGTCCCGCACACATCAGTGTGTCCGGGGCCGGAGGTAATGAGAGGCAACTGCGTCTCATTAACCCCTTAAATGCCGCAATCGCTATAGATTTAACCCGCAAAATGATGTTCCCGGAACATCATATAAAGCAGGTAGTTCCTGCACTGATCATGTGTTGTAATGTATTATAGAGGTACCTGGAAAATTTTTGTTAATCCCACCCCTTAAAAAATATAGAAAGAAAGCTATCAAAACGTCACTCGTGCGCTCCTGTGTAGTACTCATTACACTTGTTGTCAACACTTGTGTGTATTTATATGGCTGAAATCACTGGCATTGTATCACTGCTTGAGAAAGGCTGCTATTGTTGAGCCGAAACGTCGCACTCCGGTGAAAATAAAACACTCCTTTGATTTGAAGTGCTGTCTGTTGCTGCATTCTCTCTATCAAAACGTCACATATACCCGGGGCTGCGTTCACACTACGTATATTTCAGTCAGTAGTGCAACCAAAACCAGGAGTGGATTAAAAACACAGAAAGGATCTGTTCACACAATGTTAAAATTGATTGGATGGCCGCCATATAACAGTAAATGCCATTATTTCAATATAACAGCCATTGTTCTAAAATAACAGCAAATATTTGCCATTAAATGGCAGCCATCCACTCAATTTCAACATTGTGTGAACAGATCCTTTCTGTGTTTTAATCCACTCCTGATTTTGGTTGCAATACTGACTGAAATATACAAATACTGACTGAAATATACGTAGTGTGAACGCAGCCAAAAGGTGTACCGCAAAAAAACATTAGCTTATGTCACAAAAAAAAGCCCTCACATATCTCCGTTGGCAAAAAAATAAAAATATTATTGCTCTTATAATATACAAGACACAAAGGGGGAGATTTATCAAAGGGTGTAAAATTTAGATAAAAATGATCAGGGTGTCACTTGTCCCCCAGAATGGTACAGATGGAAACGTCAACTTGTCTTACACAAATATTTTGGCACCGCATGGCCTTTGTGACATAGTATAATGGCTAAAAAGAAAACTGAAATAAAAAAAGGTCCCAAAATGCACCAGGCCTCTGTCATGTCTGCGGCCTGTGGTTGAGTCAGGTGACGCACTGCGGCCACATAAGGGGGATTTCTAGAAACACTGGAATAAGCCATGCTGTGGGGGTCCTGATCGTATGGGGGTGGGGGTAAGCCTCTTACCTCAGTCCTGTCGGTTCGGCGATCTGTGCATAGAGTCTGCTCTCAGGCAGGTTCTGTGCATAGATCTATAACACTGATCTATGCTATGGCATAGCATAGATCAGTACATGCTATCTAATTATTGCATGTTTTACAGTGAAATAAAGTAAAAAAAAAGGTTTTAAAAGTATTATAAACCCCCTCCCAATAAAAGTTTAAAATACCGCCTTGCCCATTATAAAAATATAAAAATAAAGAAACATATTACATATCGTAGTGTGCGGAATTGTCCGATCTATTAAAATATAACATTATTGTTCCCGCATAGTGAACGGCGTAAACGAAAAAAAGAAAAAAAAACAGGATTGCTGATTTTATTAAATTATTTATCATAAATTTTTTTTTATAAAAAGCGATCAAAATTTTTCTGTTACACCAGTATGATATTAATAAAAAACTAGGCCTGTAGGTGCCTACATTTTTGAAGGGGTTAAATATAGCTTTTATTTACTATGCAGATCTCTCTATTATTGCTGTATAACGTCTGGTCAGATCGGCTGAATTGAAGTATAACCCAATAAGCTTATTGTCAGGGTGGAGTCTTTCCACTTTTATTTATTGAGCTGCAGTGTGGAATAATACTCTGCAGACTGCAGCTGTCACTCTGTAGTTAAAGCTGTCGAGCTCCAACAAGACTCCATGTAGCCCCAGCCTTAAGCTTGATTTGTGGTTTAAATTGACCTTATGATTATCTTGTCCGACCCTATAAGCCCAGGTTTTTCTCCTGTAGGGACGTGACCTACTGACTTCCTAAACAGATGATCCCTACCTAAGCCTGGCTCTGCAGATTTACTAATAAGATTGTCATCATCTTTGTACTGAAGAGTCTACTTGGCTTATTATAAAGTGAATCCGTTCTGTAATAGGGAGACATTTCCTAGCTCTTCATTCTACCTCCAGTCTTGACTTTATACAGAACAGAATATATTCACCCCATAAAGTAACAAGACCCCCACCAAAATCTTACAGCATTATGAATTATACACTAAAAAGTAAAAAGTAAAATCTGTATGTGAACCACTAACCCTGCTGACTCTGCCCATCAGGATACAAGAAGTGACGGAGTGATGAAGGTAGAAGAAGAGGATGCGTAAATCAAAGATGGTGCAGTGAACGTAACAACTGGAGGAAAGTCATTGTGTGGAGAGAATGTTCTACAATCAGTGGCAGAAAAATTATGCACACAGGTAGGAAGTACAGTGGTGCCTTGGATTACGAGCATAATTCGTTCCGGGACCGTGCTTATAATCTAAATCCACTCTTATATCGAAGCAAATTTTCCAATAGAAATCATAGAAATGTAGGCAATTGGTTCCACACCTCAAAAATAATGATTTATTATTCTGAATAACGTGTAAAACAAATGAAACAAACATTCAGAAACAGCAGAATATGTGATATTATAAGTTACTGTACAGTAATGGAGAGGATGGGAAACACAAGGACTGACAGAGAATGCAGGGAGTATGAAGGAATGAGCAGGACATATGTGGTCACATAAATGCAGCACTCTCTGTCCGGGGAGAGAGGGGTTACAGCTGTGGAGAGATTACCTCCACAATCCTGTCCTCTGATGAAAGCCCCAGCCTGAAGTGGATCTGCTATGATTTGGAAGGTGAGGAAGACTTCCTGGGTCAGAGTACAGTGCTGTAAACCGCGCTATGCGGACCATGCCCCTCCTCCACTTGCGCTCCCACCCAGTACAGGGAGCTTTTAAACCAAAGCAATGCTCTTAAACCAAGTCAAAATTTTGAAAAACTGTGAGCTCTTAAACCAAAACGCTCTTAAACCAAGTTACTTTTAAACCAAGGTACCATTGTATATCACTGCAAAACGAAAGTATCTGATTAGACACTGTGTCCATTCACTAGAGAGCAGAAAAGATCTTCCCCCTCAGTCTTCTAAAAAACGCTTTCAGGGGCCACTTTTGGGCAGTGTTCCTTTTGGTGTGAGATGGTGAGAGAGACATCTTGTCCAGTGGACAGATTGTGAGAGGGTGCATCATTGGACTGAGAAACAGGATGGCCATTTCAATGAATCACTACCATAGTATATTCCAAGGGATGAGAGCACTGCAGATGAATGTGACTTTATTCACACCAGGACATGCAATGTTTTGGTTGTAATAGCCTCTGTTTTCCTGGTGTGAAGAAAGTCATATTCACCTGAAGTTCTGTCTCATCCCTTGGAATATTACGCATCCTTCCACTGACAGCAGCTAGCGTCACCTTCATATGCATTGGTGTTGTGTACAAGACACGATATGGGGGACACAAACAGCTCAGTGATATGTACAGGACATCCGGTAGCCACATGTGTTGTCTATCATAGCTTCTAGCTGCAGGATAATGCTACACACACACAAGAGTTTCCAGGAAAGGGAGGGCGAAACGGGCGCAGCATAGTGCAGCCCGTACATGACAGGGTGGGTAGGAAGGGGTTAACTAGGGAAGCTGACGGCGAGCAGGGTTGCTATAGTGAGGGGGCAGCAGCCGGTCAAAAGTGCAGGGTGTAGGAACGGACCAATAGGGGTAGTGTTAGGAGCGTGGGGGAGGGCCATGGCTGGGGGGGTAGAAATAGGTTGGGGGGGAGGAGTTACCTTAGTCTGCAGCGTCCGGACCCGAGACAGCCCGCCCGCCCGCCCTATTGTTTGTGCCTGGCCGGTGGTGCGGGGCTCGCTCCTGATAATCGTCGCGGCAGCCCGCGGAGGGGTGGTCACGGATGGCCCTGAGTGAGTTGGCTTCAGGGGCCCATTTAAAGTGATGGGAAACCCCTGTTTTGTTATCTGCAGTTCGGTTTGGGATTTGGTGCAGGTGGTTACCGCTTAAGCGGTTATTCTGAGGTTCCATAGGAACCAGGTGGATAGCAGTACATGGCATATTTGCCATCCCTGAGCCGGCGCGGTGCGACTGGGGGTTCTATAGATTACACTTGTACTGCTTGGTTGGGCTATCCGTTACCTCCCCATTTTTGTGGCTACGTTTACAAAGTGCAATTGAAAGTTATATATATATAATGTTTACAGTTATTTATGTTTTCTACTTAATAAAGAGGCTGCTGTGGCCAGCATTTTCCAATGTTACTCAGTGTGGTGTCCGTTATTGGGGTAGGGGTGGGCAAAAAGGGAACTGTTAAAGTGAGGTGTAACGCTGGGTATGGGGGTTTGTTCTTCTACCCCGTAATCTGCCTTACCCGGGTCATGTCTTCTCCAGATTATGCTGTTTCTGTAAGAAATTCATTTGTAAACTTGTCTGATGAATGGGATCTTTTGAATCCTGAAAGCTCACAATTCTAACAATGTTTTCCTGGCCAATAAAGGTATCATTCCTAAAATACTCTGATCAAACACATTTACCACCACAAAGGTCCATCAGATCGCAAAATTTCTCTGTCTGCCCAGTAACCAGATCTATCGCCAATCCAGCATGGTCATCCAGATGTACAGAACCCGCTATAACATCTGTGGTGACTGTATTCTCCATGTCCAACTGTATCTCTGAAGGCCTGTAGGCTGAAGGTATCCAACTGTAAATCATCTTGTATCCAGGCTAGAGGCGCCAACAGGGTCCCAGAGGTTCCACTCAATCGTACAGTTTTCCCTAGTAAACCTCTATTATTTTACATATATTATCAGTATATTGCACATATTATTACATCACGTGCGTGTCATCATGACATCACCAATATATCATAAGTTCATCACACATCATTATATTATTTATAGATCTTAATAATTTTTATTCCAACATATTCCATAGCACTACTCAATTATGAGTATACATATATTGATAAAATCAGACATTACAGAGATACACATGTAGCTATCAAGTCGAACATGAGAAATGAGAGCCCTGATCACAAGAGTCTATGAGGAAGATCATCATTACATCATCCATATATTACCTTAACTAATATATATACACAGTGGTACCTTGGTTTAAGAGTAACTTGTATTAACAGTCTTTTGCAAGAAGAGCTCACAGTTTTTCAAAATTGTGACTTGGTTTAAGAGCATTGCTTTGGTTTAAAAGCTCCCTGTACTGGGTGGGAGGGAGAGTGGAGGAGGGGCATGGTCTGCATAGCGGGGTCTACAGCACTGTACTCTGACCCAGGAAGTCTCCCTCACCTTCCATATCATAGCAGATCCACTTCAGGCTGGGGCTTACATCAGGGGACAGGACTATGGAGGTAATCTCTCCATAACTGTAACCCCTCTCTCCCCGGTCAGAGAGTGCTGCATGTATGTGCCCACATCTGTCCTGCTCATTCCTTCATGTTCCCTGCAGTCTCAGTCCGCCCTTGTGTCTCCCATCCTCTCCATTACTGTACAGTAACTTATAATATCACATATTCAGCTGTTCTAATGTTTTATTTGTTTAACATGTTATTCAGAATAAAAAATCATTGTTTTCGGGGTGTGGAACCAATTGTCTGCATTTCAATAATTCCTTATGGAATGCTTTGGTTTAAGAGTGAATTGGATTACAAGTACAGTCCCGGAACAAATTATGCTCGTAATCCAAGGCACCACTGTATATTATATCACACATGTATAAGCATTAAATCTGATCCTTGTATCACACATGTATCAGCATTACATCACACATAGATCATCATTACATCACACATATATTAGGATTACATCACACATAGATCATTACATCACACATATATTAGGATTACATCACACATGTATCAGCATTACATCCCATATAGAAAGTTTCATTACATTTCAACCACTCCATGTGTTACTTATTCTTTTGTCACTGAGTATATATGTGCATTGATGTGAACCGTAACTATCCATAGGAACACTGACTATGACTTTGGGTATCTGTGCTGGTGCATCCTGGGTGGTTAAAGGTTTCACCTTAGTTTGCTCCGGATAACCGTGTATTGAGGGTTAATACTCCATTCACTTCTGTTTACCAATACACAAAACAATGCAGCAGCAGAAGGCAGGATCTCACACCCAGCCACTGCCTCCCTGCAGGAACCAATAGGAGCCCGGGATCCCGCAACAGCCAGTTGACCAGTTTCCTGTGTTTGGGATATGCTGATGTGGGCTGAGGAGATGATTGGTTGCTCTGGCCTGAAGAATTGTCTTGGAATGTATATAACATTGTTCTGACTTCCACTCCTTCCAGGGAATATTGCCAAAAGTGGGAATCACTGAATGAGGAGTCTGTGTGGCTTTGCCAGTTTCTCAGGAGATGTTCACGTCCCATGGGAGGGTGATGGGTTGTAGCTTTGGTTTGCAGATGTTCAGCTCGTATAACATCCTCTGAAACAGCTGACCTGCTCCATACAGACCTCAGCTAACAGGACTCCCCGTCTTAACTCTTTATGTGCCAGTGGGATAGATGTGTAGCTCGCAAAAACTTCTGTGACCATCTAGTCTTCATCTGGTGGTTGTTAGAGGATGCTGGGAGTTGTAGCCACAGGTCGGAAACCAGTCTATAGATTGCCCACCAGGAGAGGTTTATGTGCAGTGATTGGGCTGGGAGCTGTCACTTCCACTATAGGAAGCAGCAACAAATTCTGCTCTGCTGTGAACTTTTAGATACAACAGGGACCGTCTGTAATGGTCGTGAATTTGTGTGCAGCGTCTGTGATAATATGTGTAGGTGTCAGTGAGTGTGTGCAGATTATTGTGAGTGTGATCATCATTGTACGGGTCAGAGGTGGAGCTAACATTGGAAAATACGTGGGGCACTGGTTGACTGAGCTGAGGTAAAACCTTCTCCCTATAGCTGGTTTCTGCTTTAGTTCAATCTCGAATAGCAAATCTCTTAATTACAGTAATCTTATTATAATAGTGAATAGAGATGGAATAAGGGCCCTATTACATGGGACGATTATCGTGCAAAAAATCGTTATATCATTCGAATTAAAACAATAATCCTTCTGTGCAATTTCAGGCGACGAGCGAAAAATCGTTTGTATGTCGTTGATTTAGATCTGAACCTAAAATTATTGTTTAGCGTTCGCTAATCGTTCGCTGTAATTCCACATTCGTTCACTCAAGTTCCGCATTTGTTCACTAATCGTTCAGTGTAATTGCACATTGTCCATTGTTTTGCTGGGATCAGAAAGAATAAACTATTGCTACGTTTACACGGAGCGATAATTTGCCCAATCGATTGTTTAACGATCTTGGAGCAACGATTTGGTTTTTATAATGATTAGCGTTTAGACTAATAAATCGTTAGAAAAATCGTTTGAAAATTTGTTAGAAAAATCGTTATTGCGATCGTTTTTAAGATCGCTTAACCCCTTAAGGACAGAGCCTGAAATGGCCTTAATGACAGAGACAAATTTTATGAATATGACCAGTGTCACTTTAGTCATTAATAACTTCGGGATGCTTTTACCTATCCGGCTGATTCTGAGATTGTTTTCTCGTGACATATTGTACTTTACATTTCTGGTAAATTGGAGTCGATACTCATAACAAATCTTTATGAAAAAAAACCAAATAATGTGAAAAAATGCATTTTTCCAACTTTGAAACTTCTTTGCGTATACAGAAAGTGGTTATACCACATAAATTATATATTAAATAGCATTAGCAACATGTCTACTTTATGTTGGCGGCATTTATTAAACTATCTTTCATTTTTTTTAGACGATAGGAAGCTTAAAACATTAGCAGCAAATTTCCAAATTTTCAGTAAAATTTCAAAATCAGATATTTTTAGGGACCTGTTCAGATTTAAAGTGTATTTGAGGGGCCTGTATGTTAGAAAGCCCCACAAAGCACCCCATTTCAGAAACTGCACCCCCCAAACTCTGCAAAAGCACATCCAGAAAGTGTTTTAACCCTTTAGGGGAGTCACAGAAATAAAAGCGAAGTGTGTAAGGAATTAGAAAATTTTAATTTTCTGTGCAGAGATTTTATTGTAATCCAATATTTTTCATAATTATAAACCTATTACCAGAGAAATGCACCCCAATAATTATTGCCCCGTTTCTGCAGTTTATAGAAATACCCCATATGTGGCCCTATTGCGCTATTTGACGCAACCACAAGCCTCAGATATAAGGGAGCGCCTAGTGAATTTCAACGCCTCCGTTATATTTGGTCATTTTTGACTGTACCACTTCAGGTTGGCAGAGGCTCTGGGGTGTCAAAACCTAAAAAACACCCCTAAAGGGACACCATTTAGAAAACTACACCCCTCAAGGAATGTAACAAGGGGTGCGGTGAGCATCTGGACCCCACAGGTGCTTCACAGATTTTCCGAACAATATGGCGTGAAAAAAGAAAAATTTATTTTTTACACTAAAACGTTGTTCTAGCCTTCAATTTTTCATTTTCTTAAAGGGATAAGAGGCAAAAAAAGACAAAAAATGTGTAGCGCAGTTTCTCCCGAGTACAGAAATACCCCACATGTGGCGATAGAGTGCCAAGGGGGCGCAGGACGAGCCTCCAAAGGGAAGGAGCGCCAATTGGCTTTTGGAAGCTGAATTTCACTGAAAAGGATTTCAAGGGCCATGTCGCATTTACAGAGCCCTCGTGCTGCCAAGACACTGGAAACCCCCCACAAGTGATTCCATTCTGGAAACTACACCCCTCAAGGAATCTAACAAGGGGTGCAGTGAGCATATGGACCCCACTGGTGACGGGCACAAATGTGGAACAATGTGACGTGAAAGGGAAAAATTTCATTTTTTCACTTTCATGGCACAAATGTGCCCGTCATCAAGGGGTCCATATCCTCACTGCACCCCTTGTTAGATTCCTTGAGGGGTGCAGTTTCCAGAATGGGGTCACTTGTGGGGGGTTTCCAGTGTTTTGGCAGCACGAGGGCTCTGTAAATGCGACATGGCGTTCATCATCCATTCTAGCCAAATCCAACCTCCAAAATCCAAATGGCGCTCCTTCCCTTCGGAGGCTTGCCCTGCGCCCACATGGCGCTTTATGTCCACATGTGGGGTATTTACGGACTCGGGGGAAATTGCTCTACACATATTGTGTGTTTTTTTCTCTTTTAACCCCTTGTGAAAATGATAAATTCAAGGCTAAACCAACATTATAGTGTAAAAAATGTAATATTTCATTTTCACGCCACATTGTTCCACATTTGTGCCCGTCACCAGTGGGGTCCATATGCTCACTACACCCCTTGTTACATTCCCTGAGGGGTGTAGTTTCCATAATGGGGTCACTTGTGGGGGGTTTCAACTGTCTTGGCAACACAGAGGCCTTTTGAATGCAACATGGCCCCTCAAAATCCATTCCATCCAAATCCAGCCTTCAAAAACGAAATGGCGCTCCTTCCCTTCGGAGGCTTGCCCTGCGCCCACATGGCGCTTTATGTCCACATGTGGGGTATTTACGGACTCGGAGGAAATTGCGCTACACATTTTTTTTTTTTCTCCTCTTTTAACCCCTTGTGAAAATGATATATTCAAGGCTAAACCAACATTATAGTGTAAAAAATGTAATATTTCATTTTCACGCCACATTGTTCCACATTTGTGTCCGTCACCAGTGGGGTCCATATGCTCACTACACCCCTTGTTACATTCCTTGAGGGGTGCAGTTTCCATAATGGGGTCACTTGTGGGGGGTTTCAACTGTCTTGGCAACACAGGGGCCTTTTGAATGCAACATGGCCCCTCGAAATCCATTCCATCCAAATCCAGCCTTCAAAAACCAAATGGCGCTTCTTCCCTTCGGAGGCTTTCCCTGCACCCGCATGGCGCTTTATGTCCACATGTGGGGTATTTCCGTACTCAGGGGAAATTGCTCTACACATTAAATGTTTTTTTTATCTTTTAACCCCTTGTGAAAATGAAAAAACATGACAAGATTAATGATTTAGAGTAAAAATTTTACAAAAATTACACTAAATGTTGGTCTAGCCTTGATTTTTTTCCATTTCCACAAGGGGTTAAAAAGAAAATGAACACAAAACGTGTAGGGTAGTGTCCCCTGAGTACGAAAATACCCCACATGTGGGCATAATGTGCCATATGGGCACAGGGCAAGTCACCAAAGGGACAGAGCGCCATTTAGAGGCTGGAATGGAGGATGGAGGCCATGTCGCAATTACAAAGCTCCTGTGCTGCCAGGACAGTAGAAACCCCCGACAAGTGACCCCATTCTGGAAACTACACCCCATAAGGAATCTAACAAGGGATGCAGTGAGCATATGGACCCCACTGGTGACGGGCACTTACGTAGAACATGTGCCGAGAAAATAAAAAATACAATTTTTTTCATTTTCACGTCCCAAATGTGGCCGTCACCATGGGGCCATATCCCCTCTGCCCCCCTTCTTAGATTCCTTATGGGGTGTAGTTTCCAGAATGGGGTCACTTGTGGGGGGTTTCTACTGTCCTGGCCGCACAGAGGCTTTGTAATTGCATCATGGCATCCTCTAATGGGAATGGCGGCCATACCTATTTAGCTGGGAAAAAGGGACAATTCTAATTTATTTGGGGGTATTAGGCCAATTATTAGTTTATAAGGTTGGAAATGACAGGTGTCCATCAAACTCAACCTGTGTTGATCCAGAGGAAGGCAAAAACCCCTCGTGAGGCAGACGACAGTAGCCTCATCACAGGGGAAAAATTCCTTCCCGACTCCATAATGGCGATCAGAATAATCCCTGGATCAACGTGACCCCTGAAATAGGAATAAGGGACAGAATTTAGATAATGTAGAACCCCAGTGACGTGTAGTGCGCCTTGGAGCAATCCAGTATGCAGAGGCCGGGGGGATCAGGACAGGTGTCACACTGGAAAATGGTGTCCTTCCTGATCCCCCTGTTACCCCACACTCTGCGCTTCTTCTGGGGTCTCCCTTTCTCCAGTGTGGGGGACGTCACCTGGAAAATGTTGTCCTGGTGCGATACGGGGTCCTTCATATCCAGAAGCGCTGGGTCCGCTCCATGGCTGCTAAATATTAGGGCGCTATTACGGCTTCTGATATTTTCGGATCGTGCCGCAAGCTACAGTAGCTCGGGCAACGAGGGACCGGAAGAGGGGATGCTGGTATAAAAGTTATTCCCGTGGTGGTGGTGACCTTTATCCAGCAGTGGGAAGATCAGTTCCCAAACGATCTCCCCACTAACTCCGAGGATGGGGGGGGAGGGGGCATCTGGGGGCATCTGGGGGCTGCATTCGGGTGTCCCTTCCTACATACACTCTAAGGGTACATGCACACTGCGGAATCGCGACAGATAACCCTTTGTGCATTCCGCAGTTGGCACCCACCGGCGGAGTGATGCAGGCGCACGTCTCCGTCCGTGTCATAGACTCCATTCTATGCACGGGCGGATTCCGCTCTCTGTCCAACGTATTCATTCTTTGAATGGACGACGGAATCCGCCCATGCATAACATGGAGTCTATGACACGGGTGGAGACACGCGCCCGCATCAGTCCGCCGGCGGGTGCCAGCTGCGGAATGCACAAAGGGTTATCCTTCGCCATTCCGCAGTGTGCACGTACCCTAAATCTGTAAGAGTACCCTGAGGTACTGTGACAGAGTTTGTAGAATTTCACACCATACCGTCATCTCTTATTGGGACGGTACTGGCGGAAAAGACGTGTCTGGGGGGCAGCGTACGCTACGCTACTCCCAGACACGTCACTGGATGATGAGGATGATGAGGATGAATGGAGGAAAGAAGGATCCCCCCATTCATCCTCACTGGCTGTTTCGGTGTCGGAGGTAATAATAACGTATCCCTCTGACGCCGAAAACACCCTGGGGGCCATTTGTATACGGGGATTGGTATATGGGGTATGTAGTGGTGTAGTGTCAAACTTTATTCAATGTAGTGTGGTGTAGTGTAGTGTTTTTTACGTGTTTTTTACAGTAAGTATAAAAAAAAAACCTACGCCAACAAAGGAGTTGCTGATAAATGCCGCACTTATGTGCGGCACTTATCAGCAGACCGTGGCAGTAGAATATAGAAAAAAAACACCCTACGCCAAAAAGGAGGAGTTGCTGATTAGCAGCGCACTTTCGTGCGATGCTGATCAACACTCAGCGGCGATAGGGTGCGGAAAATAGAAAAAAAAAAAATAAAAAAAAAAAAAAAAAAATTTCTACATTCTGAACATCCCTGTAGCTGCTGATAAGTGTATTACACATATCAGCCGCTAGAGGGCAGCAGAGCGCAAAATACGGAAAGAGCCGACGCTAGAGCCGACGCTGGAGCCGAAAATAGCCGAGAGAAGCCGAACGTGACGTCACGGAAGAAGCCGAAGACCCGAACGAAGACGAGGATGCCGCGAACCCGGAAGACGCCGATCAGGAGCCCGGGACAGGTGAGTAATGTACAAATACCTGCTCTGGACCCCTCGGCTACCTAGCTGAGGGGTCCAGGGCAGGTATTTACTATATTGTGGGACTCTGATCGCCGTGCCACCGGCCCGATCGCCGTGAACGGCCGGCCGGCCGTTCACGGCGATCGGGCCGGTGGCACGGCGATCACCATTACTTTTTACAGTAATGGCGGTCGGTGCCGTCCTCGGACAGCACCGACCGCCATTTTTTTCCGGGTCATCGGGTCGCCGATGACCCGGAAAGGTTCCGATCGCCGCTATTGGCTGATCTGAATTGATCAGCCTATAGCGGCGATCGTAAGCACGGGGGGTGTTAACCACCCCCCGTGCCGTGAAGCTAAGATGGCCTGCTATGATTTATAGCAGGCCATCTTCCCCGACCGCTGTGTGTGAACACGCAGCGATCGGGGAAACATCGGGCGTAAATTTACGCCCTGATGCGCCAAGTACCAGGGCGCGAGGGCGTAAGTTTACGCCCGATGTCGTTAAGGGGTTAAGCCCATCTTTCACATAGGGTGAATCTTTGAAAGACTGTTTACACGAAGCGATCTGTGAATTTTTTGCGAACGACGATTTGAGAACATGTTGAAAGATCAAAATGAACGATTTCTCGCTCGTCGCTTGATCGATTGCTATGTTTATACCGAACGATTATCGCTCAAATGCGATCGTTATTGCGAAAATTCGAACGATAATCGTTCTGTGTAAACGCAGCATATCATTATAACGATCTTAACTAACAACCATCATTCTGTGTAATATGGTGAACGATTCCAGGTTAATGATAATCTCGTTTGCGATCGTTAATAGTTAAAAATCGCTCCGTGTAATAGGACCCTAAGGGTGCCTAGTGTAGGGGCATCTCAACAACTTCATAACTCAACTGAATGTTACCTCTGTACAGTTATTGAATACACTTAAAGGGGTATTCCAGCTCCTAAAGCTTATCCTCTCTCCACAGAATTGGAGATATGTCTGTGGGAGGCCTAATCTCTATGGAGGAGATTTATCAAACATGGTGTAAAGTAAAACTGGCCCAGTTGGCCCCAGCGACCAATCAGATTCCACCTTTCATTTTTCAAACAGTCTGTGAGGAATATAAGGTGGAATCTGATTGGTTGCTAGGGGCAACTGAGCCAGTTTCACTTTACACCATGTTTGATAAATCTCCCCCTATGTGTCTATGATATGAGGCTAGTGACTGTCTTGTTAGTTCTCTATAGCTTACTGTTGTCTCATACTTTTCTTGATATGAACAGTATAAGCACTTGCTCCAGTGTTGTGTCAAAGGTGCACACTGAGCTCCATTCACACAGTTTTTTCTTAAAGGCGCCTACTACACTGTATCATACTAGATACCGCTATATGGATTTTTGTCATCTGCTAAACTTTACCATACAAAAAAAAAATTACAACAAAAGCCAAAAGGACTAGTCCGAGGAATATGGGCCTATGAATCCATTTGATATATATGTATATGCAAACGGGTCATGTAGTGGCTGTGTACTTCACCTGCAGGACTTTTCACCCCGGAAACAAACCATTGTGCAAATTGGACCTTGGCCTTATTTACAGCCCAGATACTGAATATGCAGTGAACAGACGACTCCTTCATACATGTGCTGTGAACATTCACTACATTTATGCTGGGTTTACATGGAGCGATTATCGGGCGAATTTTCGCGATAACGATCGAATTCGAACGATAATCGTACGTGTAAACATGGCGAACGATTGAAAAATCGTTCATTTTGATCTTTTAACATGTTCTTAAATCGTCATTCGCAAAAAATTTGCCGATCGTTCCGTGTAAACAGTCGTTCACTGATTTTACCTATGTGTGAGATAGGCTTAAGCGATCGCAAAACGATCGCAAAACTAATTTTCTGTTGTCCATTTACACAGAAAGATTATCTGACAGATTATCTGCCAAAGATTTGAAGCCAAAGCCAGAAACAGACTATAAACAGAGATCAGCCTGAGATTTTTCCTCTTTTCAAATCTATTTCTGGCATTGTCATAAAATCTTAGGCAGATAATCTGTCAGATAATCTTTCTTTGTAAATGGTCCCTAAAATGAACAGATCTGTAATAGCATTGCACTAGAGTTTCCCTGGTGAGCATCGTTCGGAAGTAAACCACAATATGGGGAAGAGGGTCATGCTATATCCCTACAGGATTTTCCAAATTGAAAAATCTTGCATTCCATGTGAATTTGTCACTAGACACAAGAACTAGATTTCTTTTAAAGCAGTTGCTTTTCCTATGTTCTAACTGTAGCTTCCAATACTCAGATATCCCCAGGACTTATAGACAAGCAGAACTGTATAAAAACCAGACCGCTGTTCAAATATAGTAAAGCATGTGTCAGTGCAAGCAAACCAGGGCTCAACAATGGATGACAGAAACAGCTGGTTGACAGACAGGAACTCATGCAAGAACATACCCTAAGAAACTTTCTATAAATCTTTCCCTAGATCTCCCCCCCCCCCCCCCCCCCCCCCCCCCCCCCCCCCGAAACTCTCACCCTAAGCTAAACCCCAAAACTAACGCAACTACAACATAGTGGAAAAATACAGCAACATACAGCTGCAACTTTACACAAATAGTTCAAGAATGCACTGAACTGACCATGAAAAATTAGGCCAGAAGTAGTTACTACAGACATATTAATAATAATCATAATATTAATAATATTTATTTTTATAGCGCCAACAGATTCTGCAGCGCTTATTTAACATACAAGGAATACACAGAGCATACACTATAATCCACACCCCACTGCAAAAGCCAAAGATCTGTATAGAGAAATCCTTATTCTCCACTAGCCATGAGCTAAGTAGTCACAATTTTCTGATCCAGTGTAATGGATTAAAAACTAATAGGAAAGACAGTGGGATTATTCCTGATATCCACAGCAAAGATGTTGGATGCCAACAGACAATGTGAGTCAATCACAGCAGATAAAAATGTACCATACCACATGAGAGGTCTACCATATGTAAATCCAGAGTGTGAATTGATAACTTTAGAACTACAAAAGATATTGAAAATCTGATTGAGACAGTTCTGGCCTTTTTTGACATTCTACATGACCACCTTCCCATTGGAAAAACATGCCTTTGATCCAATATGACGGCTTTCTAGATAACAACCATGTTCTGGACATGTTCCTTCTTAGATTGGAACTAGATCTGTTCAGCTGACAAAGTGTCTCTCACTCTGGAGGACCAGCCCCATCTTGTCCCATTTATTGAAAAGAACAGTATGTAATACTATATTTCCACTGTGGTGGCGCTGCAGGGAAAATGAACTCTTACTCTCAGTCTTTCCTGCAGATTACAGCTGATCACTATGGGTCTCAACAGGAGAACACTTTCTGGTCAGCTTCTTGTCATGTGACTGCAGTGTCCCAGAACATGCAGACTACTACTCCTATTATGGCCATTTCTAATGCTGTGTCAATGCCTGTTCTGGTAAGTGTTTGCACTGCAACTGCTGCTGGTTTTCCCCTAGTATTCTCTGGTAATGTGCATTCTCATGTGTATTCTCATGTATTCCTGTGTATTATTGCATTGTACAGTGGTATGCAAGGCTGTTGATCACGTGACCTGTAACCATGGTTCCTCCAATGGCCGACTAGCTCTGGCCAGGAGCAACCATGTGACCTCCCACTTCCTGCTGACAAGTCAGATCAGCCCCTGCTTTCAAGCAAGGAGGTTGTGTTGTTCTGTCCTCTCCCTCAGAAGAGTGACTAAGTCTGCTGCTGGATTCAACTCCTCAGCTGTATCTGCCTGCTCAAGTGACCGGATTCTTCTCTCTCATCTGGGTGTCATTCCGTTATCTCTCCTCATCGCTGCAAGGATTCACAGCAAGTATTATTCTCAAGTTAATCCGCCCAGCAACGCTATTTCTCTCATACTCCTACTCCCATCATCCGGCACGTATTCTCACAGCCTATGCAGCACCACTCCTGCTTTATTTGTCAAAGCCTGCTATATACCCGGTTGCATCCGGAGAGACTGTTGCTACTAGTTACCTCATCTATAATAAAACCGCTGTTACTGAACCCTGGCATTGGTGTCCACTAACTGGTGCCCTGACTAGGTGCAGCGAAGAATCACATGCCCGTCATCACCCGCAGATTCCACAGACCGGCCCTACAGCTGTGCTGCCCTCAGGCCTATACCGTGACAAGTATAACCCCTGCAGCTGCCCCGGTCATTGCCCGCTCATAACACCAACACTGCGGAAGTGGCCCCCAGGGGCCAGGGCAGCGCATTTTTGGCGTCACGAACAGGATACAGACTGTGTTGTGCCAACTGTCAGTGCCCCCACAACTGTACTGTTGCCCCCCCAGAGACTTTGCCGATTACTATGGGGGTGATTGAAGTGTTTCGGGCCCTAAACAGTACCCAAGATGGCCGCCGTCTTCTTCAATTTCTGGCGGCGCAATACCCCGGAGAGGAGGGGGTTAACAGCCATGCTGCCAAAGCACGGGAATCGTCCGGCGCCATAGACTTTCCATTGGCTGCTCCTGATTGGCTGCCTGGGCTGGATGACGTCACTGTTGCTGGGCAGATTCTGGAACCTGATCCTCCAGCCTGGCGCTCCTCCCCTTCCTGCTACAAGTTCCGGCCAGAGCGTGACAAGATGGCGGCCCCCGAGAAACGTTTGCCTGCAGCCCCAGCACCAGGGATGCCGGAGCTGCCGGAGAGCAATCCTGCCTGCCTGCTAGCACCGCTCCCATCCTACAGCGACACCAGCTGGGACGCTGCCCCGTCGGACGACGGAAGTCTTCGCCGGGCCTTCATCCCGGCCTCTGCTGATCAGAATGAGGGGCCCATACCTGAGACCAGCATTTCTCCAGGACCCGGTCACTCCAGCACCGCTGACCTCGCTTCTTGTACCGGAGGGTCCTCATCACCGGACAGCGAACAGATTGTAAGTGGACCGACTCTGTTGTCCTCAGTCCCTGGCCCTAAAGGGGAGAACTCTGCTAAGGCCTTCATGTCCCGGGTCTGTGGCAACCTCCAGGGCGTGATTCGCCGCCCCTGCCGCAATGGATGCTCGGGCCGGGGCCTAAGATTATGCAGCTGATCGAGGACATTCAGCAGGCCCTCGCTGCCCTGTCGCCTGCCACTACAGCTGCCACCGCTATGCCTAGCGCTACTCCTGCAGATTCCACTACAGCGGGCCCGTCTACTACAGCAGCGCCCTCTACTGCCCCCACTGCTGTGGCTAAGGCTGCCTCTTCTACCACGACCGTCACCTATCATGTGGCCCCCACCATCTCTCCTATCACCACGGTGACGCCCAGCATTGTAGTCACTACGGCATCCAGTGATGCTTCTGCTCCAGGCCCTTCACGCTATCGCTATCCGTGGAAGAAGAAAAAGAAGAAGCCTACTCAGGGTCCTCCAGGACATTTCTGCTAAGTATCCTTACAGAGATGAGTCCTTAACTGTTTCTGTTGTCTAACTGTTTAATTGTTTCAGGTTCCTGCTATGCAACGTTCAAGGTTCGTGCCTGGTCCTCCTGACCAAGTTCCCTGTACTAACCAGCCATGAGCTGATGGACACTTACAATAACAAAAGGTTCTCTAGTGCCTGTCCCAGAGCCTTTTACATGGACGATGTTCTAATTGCCTAAAAGAGACTCTACCTAAGAGAGACACTTAATCCATTCCTTCCTAATGCACTTTCCTGTGATTGTGTGTTCCACACAGGGTATCATTGCACTTATTTCATTATTGCACTTTTTCTACTATTGCATTCCAGTGTTATCGAAGTCTTTGTATTTCCTCCTCTGAGTAAGCACAAGGTTACATAGATTGCCTCAGAGTAGAGTGCCTCTTTTGTAAAACAGTATATTTTCCAGTGTCTAAGTCAGATAGCTCCTCCTCTGAGTAAGAGAAGTCAGTTTACATATATACCTCAGAGAAAGTCCAGTTTATGTAGGAGTGTATTTTCTCATCCAGTCTCATTATTGTGTATTATTATCATATCTATAGCTGTAAAGATTTAGTTGAGCCAGTTCGTATGCAGATTTTTCTCAGATTTTCATTCAGATTTTTCTCAGATTTTCATTCAGATTCATGTGAGCCAGTTCTCCTCAAGACCTCGCAGTTTTTGTTGTCCCTTGTGTTTCCTTTCCTTTTGTTTCCAGTATTTGTTCACCTCTGTCTTGTCCCAACGCAGTACTTATCACACATAGTCTTACTTAACATTCACACTGGTCCATACATATTGCACCTTGGATACCCTTTCGTGTGTTTGGCCTATTGAGTAATTGTGTTGTATGATTGACCCGTATGCATGGGCGCCCAGATGTATGCTTGCTTTTATTATTTGTTCTATTCTCTTTCAGGTATCCAAGACATTTCACAAACATGCCAAGATAGTACCCAGGTCTTCACGTTCTCCTCCAGTAGGGTAACACATTTAACAGAAAACCTACTGTCTAACTGGCTGGAATATGGAGGGTCACCCGCCAGCAGTTAAGTTGTCCTGGCTTACACGTCAGATGGTTCACGCACTAGCTACCTGGTCGCCAGAGTACGTTAGGCACCCCTAGGTGAAGTCCTGCCACTAGGGTTTCTCATTCTCTCTCTCTTCTCACCTGTGCCTTGGGCGTGGGAAACACACCCCTCATCACACTCACTCTCATCATTCATTCCTGTTGTTTAATTGTCCAGTCTATTCATGTTTGCTGCCTTCTAGATTCGCCGAGGTCGGCTCAAATTTGCTAGGGAGGTATGCAGTGTCCCAGAACATGCAGACTACTACTCCTATTATGGCCATTTCTCTTGCTGTGTCAATGCCTGTTCTGGTAAGTGTTTGCACTGCAACTGCTGCTGGTTTTCCCCTAGTATTCTCTGGTAATGTGCATTCTCATGTGTATTCTCATGTATTCCTGTGTATTATTGCATTGTACAGTGGTATGCAAGGCTGTTGATCACGTGACCTGTAACCATGGTTCCTCCAATGGCCGACTAGCTCTGGCCAGGAGCAACCATGTGACCTCCCACTTCCTGCTGACAAGTCAGATCAGCCCCTGCTTTCAAGCAAGGAGGTTGTGTTGTTCTGTCCTCTCCCTCAGAAGAGTGACTGAGTCTGCTGCTGGATTCAACTCCTCGGCTGTATCTGCCTGCTCAAGTGACCGGATTCTTCTCTCTCATCTGGGTGTCATTCCGTTATCTCTCCTCATCGCTGCAAGGATTCACAGCAAGTATTATTCTCAAGTTAATCCGCCCAGCAACGCTATTTCTCTCATACTCCTACTCCCATCATCCGGCACGTATTCTCACAGCCTATGCAGCACCACTCCTGCTTTATTTGTCAAAGCCTGCTATATACCCGGTTGCATCCGGAGAGACTGTTGCTACTAGTTACCTCATCTATAATAAAACCGCTGTTACTGAACCCTGGCATTGGTGTCCACTAACTGGTGCCCTGACTAGGTGCAGCGAAGAATCGCATGCCCATCATCACTCGCAGATTCCACAGACCGGCCCTACAGCTGTGCTGCCCTCAGGCCTATACCGTGACAAGTATAACCCCTGCAGCTGCCCCGGTTATTGCCCGCTCATAACACCAGCACTGCGGAAGTGGCCCCCAGGGGCCAGGGCATCGCATGACCATTCTACATAGTCTTGACCTCTGGATTTATGGGACGGGGCATGGTGTAATAGGAGGAGTGCAGTCGGATTACAGGCAGACATTGTCTCCTCTTCTTATTCTGAGCCTAGAATGAAGCCAGTTCTGCACAATTACAGGTTACAGCCGGACCGTCATATAATTACCGGATATTCTGGAAAATCACTGTCATTTCAGCCTCTCCATGAAGCTGTGATTGTGCCCCAAGTCTCAGCAGTACACACAAGTGATGGTGGACTGAGAGGCATAATACGCACACAACTCGTGTGCCCACCTTAGCCTGGGAAAAGCTCCGTACGTACACATTTGATGGAGGCGTGTGATGTGTCCCACACTATAGAAGGTGGGTGATGTTTCCAGCACTATGGGAGGCAGTGTCCTGCACTTTAGGCATACAGTTTAAAGGGGTTGTCCAGCGAAAATCTTTTTTTTTTTTTTTTTCCAAATCAACTGATATCACAAAGTTATATGGATTTGTAATTTACTTCTATTAAAAAAAATCTCAAGTCTTCCCATACTTATTAGCTCCTATATGTCATGCAGTAAATGTTGTTTTATTTTCTGACACAGTGCTCTCTGCTGACTTCTCTGGCCGAGACAGGAACTCTGTCTCGGGTTTTCTATGAATCCCCATACAAAACCTCTCCTGCTCTGCACAGTTCCTGTCTCAGCCAGAGATGTCAGCAGAGAGCGCTGTGTCTCAAGTATGAGAAGACTTGAGATTTTTTAATAGAAGTAAATTACAAATCTATATAACTTTCCAAAACCAGTTTATTTGAAAGAAAAAGATTTTTGCTGGACAACCCCTTTAAAGTCGCCCATAGGGTCCTATTGTGAATGAGAACATAGCCCATGCAAGATGGGTTATTCTACTGTATACTGTCCTAGGAAAAATTTTAAATGTCTACACAGCAAGATAACCAATGTGGATAGGTCCTTAAATCTAGTGGATCAGGACAGGGCTGGGTTTACCTACATTGTTGTTCTGCACTTGGATATCCCGCACACTCGCACTATATCACTTGTTTTCTGAGAGTGAAAATTCCATCTCTTGAAAACTGATTAGATTACGGCTGGACTTTCTGTTGAGACTCTCCCTGGCCAGGAGAGCAGACTCTGAACCAGCCATTTCTGCTAATGCTGTGTTTTCTCCTGACTTCTGACATCTACACTGACTTTACCCTCATCTACTGCCCCCTAATGGGGCTCAGAATAATACCCCCTGATGGACATATACTGCCCTCTGCTGGGGATCTATTCGTCTTATATACTGTCTCTGCTGGGGATATATTACTCTCATATACTATATACTGCTCTTTGCTAAAAACTATTTTAACTGTTACCTTGTCACCTGAGTTTGGTATATAACCCTTCCCTGGGGATTTATTACATTGATGTGTTGACCTACTTTGTTATCTCAGAACCCCAGTCAGTTTTACTGTCCATCAACACTCCTCCCTGACATCCCTGACCCCCTGTCAGTCTTACTCTCAATCATCATTCCTTTCTGTCATCCCAGACCCCCTGTCAGTCTTAGGGTGCGTTTACACAGAAAGATTTATCTGACAGATTTTGGAAGCCAAAGCCAGGAATGGATTTTCCCTGTTGTCCCAGAACCCCTTCAGTCTTACTCTCAGTCATTTCCCCTCCCTGTCATCCCAGACCCCAATTAGTCTTACTCTCGATCATCCCCCCTCCCTGTTGACCTAGACCCCTACCAGTCTTCAGGTTGTATTACAAGGCACGATAATCCAGGGGAAGCAAGCACCGACCTGTCACCTCACTGCCTGTGCTATTACATGCAAAGAAAGCGAGCAGGGAGCAGAGGTAGGGGCCACCCAAACAATACCTTGATCGTTTAGGCAGCCCATTGAAGTCAGTGGTAGTTTGCTGCCTCCACTCTTATTACACAAAGCGTCGCCCAGCAGACCACCGATACACAAACTGGGGTCTTTCAACATGTTCAACCAGCCGACATTGTGCATGTTGGCTGATCGATGCCATTCAACATGTGTTATTACACTAAACAATTATCATCATGAACGGCAAGTAATCGGCCAAGTAAGCAAATCTTTTAGTGTAATAGGGCCTTAACTCTTGATGATCCCCTATCCTGTGTTCTTAGAACCCCTGTCCGTCTTACTCTCGATCATCAGCCCTCCCTGTTATTCCAGACCCTCTGTCCGTCTTACCATCCATCATCCTTTCTACCTGTTATCTCGGCCCCCCTGTCAGTCTTACTGTCCATCATGATTCTTCCCTCTCATCCCAGACCCCCTGTCAGTCTTACTGTCCATCATCAATCCTGCCTGTCATCCCAGACCACCTATCAGTCTTACTCTTCATCATTACCCCTCCCTGTCTTCCTAGAACTCCTGTCAGTTATTCTGTCCATCATCCCTTCTCCCTGTTTTCCCAGTTTACACTCTGCCATCAACCCCCACCATCATTTAAGACATCCTGTCAACCTTAAGGTGACCATATAATTAAGATTAATGTTGGCAGAACTGACATTATCGACGAGACCAACTGTAAAAGTGTTTTACTCTGTATCATCAGCCCTTCCGTCATCTTCACTTTTAGAGCCACAAGCGAGCATACCATAGAGGCAGACCATGTGAATGCTGTGGGGACCTTGGAGAGAGGGCCCCAGACCTGTTAAATCCTATTCCTTTTACTACTGGTAGGACACTCATGCAAAGAGGCAATCTGGCAATCCTTGTTATAAGGTCCTGTGTTCTCTATGTATCCCTCTGGTCTGAACAGCAGAGAATTACTTTTAGTCTGCTCCTTCTTTCTGATCCACCTATTCTCTCTCTCCTTACCTCCCTCTCTCGCAAGCTTGCAACGTGCCAGTTTGCAGGTAGCGTTCTAACCTCTGATAAACACAAGGCCTCATGACTGCTACTGTGGACAGATCACACGCTCTCACCTCCGCACATCCTCCATGTCACCAGGCACAGATAATCCTCCGAAGCTTAATCACATTGACATTAACCCTTATACCACAAAACTGGCTTATAGCACGGATAAGCGGAAGAATTAGATTATAACAGCAGGTTCTTTTCCTATGGATGTCTGCTGCTGTACAGAAGTACACCAGCAGAATAGTGAGTGCAGCTCTGAAGTCTGGCTACTAGAAGAAGCTTCTTCCTGTTCCTATCTTTACTGTGCTCTATGCTCGGAGGGAAAGTCTGTCTCCTGAGCTGGAGTAGATTCCTTTTGCCCCAGGAAGAGAGTGCAAAACCCAGTATGAGTGAGGAGAGAAAAACCCCAACTTCTGCCCCTCAAACTATATTTGTGGTGGGCAGGGGTAACCAGCAAGAGATTGAATGCCATCAGCACGTCCCTCAGAGGTCTCAGGGCTGAGGCTTTCAACCATGTGTCGTTCCAGTTACCCCTGAACCCATGGTGAAAAAGAGTAGCCGCAAGGCCGCTGTAGTAAGTTGTGGAACTACAAGTTTTAGAAGTTTTGGAAGTACATCAGGTACTGTAGAAACCAGCCATGAAAATGAGGGCAGAGACACTCCTCCTGGAACAAGACTGTGTGCCCATGGAGGTGTGGAGGAGGACTGGGGAATGCAGCAGGCCAAGGAGGCTGTGTCCAGCTATGATCTCTGAGTTCTGTTTTGGACAAAATGAGTACAGTAGTGATCTCTGTATCTGTTTGCAGTTGCAGTGTTATGGGCTATGAAGTCAGACAGTGATATTGGCCAGCAAAGGGCAGTGCCAGTAGAAGTGGTCCAGTGGTAAGCAGTGAGGTTAATGGCTCATTAGTTTTCTCCCTAATCGGAGGATGGGGAGTAGCCCTGTGCCAGAGTCAACTGCGGGGGCTCTAAGTGGCTCTTCATGACGGCACTGTTATTCCTTTGGAGCAGTGGTGTTGTCATCAAGATGCTGCCAGGGCTAAGATGTCTCCACTAGAGATGAGCGAACCTCAAGCATGCTCGAGTCCATCCAAACCTGATCGTTCGGCATTTTATTAGCGGGGGCTGCTGAAGTTGGATAAAGCTCTAAGGTTGTCTGGAAAACATGGATACAGCCAATGACTATATCCATGTTTTCCACATAGCCTTAGGGCTTTATCCAACTTCAGCAGCCACCGCTAATCAAATGCCGAACAATCGGGTTTGGATGGACTCGAGCATGCTCGAGGTTCGCTCATCTCTAGTCTCCACCTCTAAAGAAAAAACACTGGACTGAAACCTATATTTTGCATTGGTGCCGTGGGTCTGAATCAAGCCAAAGGAGGGTGCCTTTTTTCAGGGAATATGAATGATAACACAAAAACTTATGGGTGAAGCCATTTATTCAATCTACTGTGTTTTCCCTTTTCAAATCATAATGATGATCAAAAAACATCCAAATAAACCTTATCAAAGTTCACACACCCTGGTGATTTTGGTCTGGTAACATGCACAGAAGTTGACACAAATGGGTTTAAATGGCTACTAAAGGTAACATCCTCATCTGACCTGGTTGCTTGTAATCTGTGTGTGCGCATAAAAGCTGAGTGAGTTTCTGGGATCCAGACAGACTCTTGCATTTGTCATCCAGCCACTGATGTTTCTGGATTGTGAGTCATGGTGAAAGTAAAAGAATTGTCAACGGATCTATGGAAAAAAGGTAGTTGAACTGTATGAAACAAATAGGGTACAAAAAGATATCCAAGGAATTGATAACACCAGTCGGCAGTGTTCAACCTATGATTAACAAATGGAAAATCTAGGGCTCTGTACAAACCAAACCACGGTCAGGTAGACCGACAAAACTTTCGGCCACAACTGCCAGGAAAATTTTTCAGGATGCAAAGAAAAACCCACAAATAACATCAGGTGAAATACAGGTCTCTCTGAAAACTAGCGGTGTGGCTTTTACAAGATGCACAATGAGGAGGCACTTAAAGAAAAATGGGCTGCATGGTCGACTCGCCAGTAGAAAGTAATTACTGCACAAATGCCACAAAGTATGTCACCTACAATATGCCAAACAGCACAGAGACAAGCCTCAAGGCTTCTGGAACAAGGTCATTTGGAGTGATTTGACCAAAATCTAACTTTTTGGCCACAACCATCAACAAGGCCTATGATGAAACACCATTCCTACTGTAAAGCATGTAGTTGGATCGCTGATGTTTTGGGGTTGTTTGAGCTACAAAGGCATAGGAAACTTGGTGAAAGTTGAAGGAAAGATGAATGCAGCACGTTTTTAGCAAATACTGGAGGCAAATGTGCACTCATCAGCCCAGAAGCTGCCCATTGGACGTACTTGGATGTTCCAACATGACAACGATACAAAACACAAGGCCAAGTCAAGCTATCAATGGCTACAGCAGAACAAAGAGAAGGTTCTGGAGTGGCCATCTCAGTCTCCTGACTTAGCCACTCTGGGAGATCTCATGCACGCAGTTCATGTAAAACTAGACTATTTGCCAAAAAGAATGAAAAGCTTTACCATCTGAGAAACTAAAGAGCCTCATCCACAACTACCACAGAAGAATTTAAAGGGGTAGTGCGGCGGTAAACAATTATTCACAGAATAACACATTACAAAGTTATACAACTTTGTAATGTATGTTATGTCTGTGAATCGCCCCCTTCCCGTGTCCCACCACCCCCACACGTGTACCCGGAAGTGTGGTGCATTATACATTACCTGAACCGTGTCACGCATGTCCGCCATCTTGTGGAAGGACGTCATCTTCGGGAGGCCGGCCGAATCGCTGCCGCCGTCCCTGATGCCGGCCCCCCTCTGCCGCGTCATAACTGTGCTCAGCCGCGATTGGCTGAGCACAGTTATGCTCAGCCAATCGCGGCTGAGCAGCTGATGACGCTGCAGAAGGCGGCCGGCACTAGGGACGGTCGGAAAGGTTCGGCCGTCCGTCCGAAGATGACGTCCTGGCACAAGATGGCGGACATGCGCGACACTGTTCAGGTAATGTATAATGCACCACACTTCCGGGTACACGTGCGGGGGTGGGGGGACACGGGAAGGGGGCGATTCACAGACATAACATACATTACAAAGTTGTATAACTTTGTAATGTGTGTTATTCTGTGAATAATTTCTTAGCGCCGCACTACCCCTTTAAGTTGTCATTGATGTTAGAGAGGGCAATACACAGTATTAAGAACTGGGCTATGTAAACTTTTGATCGGGGTCATTTAGATGTTTTTGGTTGTCATTATGATTTAAAAAGAGAAAACACAGTAGTTTGACAATAAATGGCTTTACCCAACCACTAACCATGAGTGGGAAAGAAGTTTTTGTGTTATCATTCATAAAAAGAAAGCAAAAATTCTGCCGGGAAATGTAAACTTTTGAGCACAACTGTATATATTTTTTTTATTAGCTTGTGCAACAATGCAACTGGCCCAGGGAGTTGACATATGTTATGGTTAGTAAAAATATAAATTGTATATATTATACAATTCCGTGCCGCAGATTCCATTTGAAATTCTGCCTGTCAGGGATAGATGCCTGTTTATCCACCCTGATACCATTGCTTCAAGCTGAGGCGCACGAGAAATCCCATTGAGGCAATGGGACAGGCAGAATTTAAAGTGGAATCCGCGGCGCAGACTCTGCTCTGAATTTCCTCTTTTGCTCTGTGTGCATAGGCCCTCATGGTATGGCTTATTATTTATTGGTAATTTTTCTTTATTTATTTTTGTCCTGGTAAGATATGGTATGTTTATTCCTGTAATTATTTATTATGTTAAAATAAAAGATTTTTTTTAATAAATAAAAGAAATACAGGATATAACTCAGGATCAGTACAGGATAAGTAATGTGATGTATGTATAAAGTGACCCCACCAGCAGAATAGTGAGTGCAGCTCTGGAGTATAATCCAGGATGTAACTCAGGATCAGTACAGGATAAGTAATGTGATGTATGTACACAGCAGAAGAGTGAGTGCAGCTCTAAAGTATAGTATAGAGTCAGTGTTATTGGAAATCAAAGATATAGGACTACTGCCATCCCGCTTAGATACTCAGAATGTGGTAATCTCCCCGCTTCATTGAGTTATGCTTTGTGTACTGTAATCAGGCCCGCTTCTGCCATGAGGCGGAATGAGCCTTCCGCCTCAGGCGGCAGATTTTGAGGTCCGGCAGGGGGCGGCATTATGTCCCCCCTGCTGTCATTTTTGTTAAGTATCACTTAACAAAAATGACAGCGGCCGCTCACCTGTCCCGTCGCCCGCGCTCTCCACATCCCGTCAGGTCCCGTGATGTCACCCTGCAGCTGTCACGGACCTCCAGGCTGTGGTGAGTGCCCGGGGTCGGTGGGGGACGCGCTGGGGTGATCGGGTCGCGCGGGACCGCCCCGCGCGACCCGATCACCCCACTCACTCACCACAGCCTGGAGGTCCGTGACAGCTGCAGGGTGACATCGCGGGACCTGACGGGATGTGGAGACAGCAGAGATCGCGGGCCGGCTGCGGTGTGGGACAGGTGAGTAGATGGCTGCTGCTGCGGCGGCTGCGGCGGGGGGGGGGGGGAGCTCCGGGGGGATGCCGGCTATCACTCAGGGCGGCCGCCTGAGGTTTGCCTCAGGCGGCAGAAACCCTTGAATCGGCCCTGACTGTAATCTAAGTAGCCTCACAGATTTCCCATATGTTTGCATTACAATTGTCCATATAAATGTATTATTTACAGGGATTTCCTTTTTAGCCATGAACCAATTTCTGAGCTGTGCTTTGAAGGGTTAATTCTCTGTGGGAATTGTCTTCCAGTCAGAAGATTTGGGTGGAAAGAACCAAAATAATAGAAATTTCGGCAGAACGTTTCCAGTGATTTCTGTTGTTTCCTCCTTAACTGAAAATCTCCCTCCTGGCACACAGCCTACACTAACCTCTTCATGTGGCTCTTGGCGCGCTTGCACAAACCATGATTAGAGCTTTTGTACTTGAAGAGATGTACCGGCTTTTGGAGCAGACATTTTGGGTGGCCCTGAGACGGACAAATTGGTGTCGCCATAGGCCTCTGGCGTCAATGGCCTTTGCGGACGGCGGCACAAAATGGTCTTTTCTCAGAAAGGGAATGTACTTTCTATTTATGGAGAATAACATGACAAAGAGGAGAACAATGGACCTCTACATGGTAAAGTCTCCAAATTGTTCTAGGCTAGTGAGAGAACCAAGAAGTACCGTCTGAAGAGTCCAGGCTAAAAGGATACAGTAATGTATCCCGATCTTACCTTTGACCTCATCATGAACAAATATGCAGACTGGCAGACTGAATGGAAGACATATAAAAGGAAACTAGGCTCCAATAGAGGATACAGAGGAGATGACCAGCTAGAACACGGAGGAAGACGACCAATTATCATGAGCATAACTGTAAGCTTGCATAGGAAGTCTCTGGAGAGGAGGGAGAGGAAGAGGAGGCAGTTACAGGGACACAGAGAAGCTGTAAAAAGTCCTAGTAGGTGTTATAACCCCCCCCCCCCCTCGCAGTACTCAGTTTACAGCTTAGACTGCTGAGTACTGTTCTAAAATGTGATGCTTCTGCCCATAAAGGTCTATAGAACGGTCAAGGAGCTGACAAAAAGGCAGAGAGAGTAAGAGAAGGACAGAAAGACACAAAAAAGCTCTTCAAAGCTCTAGTAAGCGTTATATATTTCCCAGTGCTGGATTAACAGCTCATTCTGCTAAGTACTGCTCTATAATGTCATTCATTCTGTCTGAAAAAATCTATGCAGAGCGGTGTTGAAGGAGGAGGGAAAAGCTGGAGAGACACAGAATCTTCTGAAAGCTCTAAAAAGTGTTATATCTCCCCTAGTGCTTGCTTTACAGCTTACACTGCACATTATTGTTCTATAATGTCTTCTGTGCTGTTTCTGAAGGTGCACTATAGAGATATATAGATATATATTGGAGCAGGATCCTCTCTTCTGCATATGCATTGTATGGAGACATCATAGCAGCTAGTCTACACCCACTAGCTCAAGGATAAATAAATATTAGAGATGGGGCAGGCAGAGCATAGTTGGAGTTCATTGCAGTATAGGGGGGTATATGTCTTAGCTGTCTATATTACTGCCTTTCCCCACCTGTCATGGATGCTGCATATTTCCTATCACATATACAACGTCCACAGGTATATTTAGGCTATGTTCACACTAGGGATGAGACCGGCCGTTCCATGACTCCGGCCGGGTCACGGAACAGCCGGTCTCAGCTGGGATCATCACAGCCGATACTTAAGTACCGGACAGATGATCTTTTCTCTGTGGAGCTCTGATGCGGGCACATCAGCACGCGCCCGCATCAGAGCTTCCCAAAGCACAGAGTGAAGCAAGCGGCCGGAGCCGCTCGCTTAACTGTGTGAACTGACAGGTCCTTCTGCGGACGGAATTCATTGAATTCCATCCGCAAATAATGGACCTGTCAGTTGTTTGCGGCGCCGCATGGGAACCGGCCGGAGCGTATACGATGTGTGTACGCTCCGGCCGGGATCCCATAGCAAACAATGCTATGTTCCACCCCGCAAATCTACGGCTGTAGTTCTGCGGCGAGAACTACGGCCATAGATTTACGTAGTGGGAACATAGCCTTAAAGCGTATTCTGGAAAGAACAAGGAAATGGCAGCTGATGCAATGTTAATGTTATTAAAAACTTTATCTCTCTCAAGGAGAGACCCGTCACCAACCGGTTTCACGCTCGTGGCGCTTAATCATGATTAAGCGCCACGAGCGTGAAACCGGTTGGTGACGGGTCTCTCCTTGAGAGAGATAAAGTTTTTAATAACATGAACAATAAAGAATCGTTTTAATTGAAAATTGTTTCCCTGGAGTGCTGGATTCCCCCACCTTACCTGGATTCGTATCATTTACCTGAACGGCTGGCCGCCGCTGAACCTCCGTGCACCCTCCTATATCCACTTCGGGATCACAAGTCATAACAGTATCAAGATGAGGTGAGCTGACCACATTTTTTCACTTTTTTTGTGTTATGATGCAATGTTACTTAGTCAATGGGTGTATTTCCAGGTGTATTACTATGGAAAGATTGTGCTGTGTGCACACGGCTTAGATACTGAATGGTGGAAAATACAGCAGTGAGTCTCACAGGGAGGGCAGAGAATTTATACCATCATATTGTACATTCTTACTTGTCGCACATTTCCTCCCTAATAACAGGAAAGCTCCGGCAGTAAATTCTTCTCTGATTATGATCAGATCCTTGAAGTGACAGAGTGGGGTGGTATAAAGCATAGCGCCTGACCCCAGGACCCAAGACCGTGTATGATCCCATTTCTAGGACATCCTTGCTTCCCCTCTGGGAGGTCCCGGCTGTGGTCTGACTATCAGGGCCCAATCACCTACCCCCTTCCATGTCCTCAGCTCCCCGGCAGGTGTTACCACTTGTGACTTTACTATTTTCCTCTGTGTGACGGCCATGAATCACCAGATTCCCCACATATGAAATATTTCTGCCATGCGGCTGGAAAGAACAGTCCCATTGTACAGAACACAGAGCCAAAGGGAAATGTTTTATATGTTTGATGAATGAATAGAAAATCACCAGACACAAAGGATAAAATGAGCTGTAATATTTCCAGAGTTACTGTATATTGTTACAGTGTTATTACATTGTGGTGGAGAACGAGTCATCAAGTAACACAAGGAACATGAAATGGAGGGTAAAGTGTGCAGTTCTGTACATCCCCCTCCTTCCTGTAATATTTTACAGTGCAACATTAATGCTACCATACAGTGCACTGATAATGGTAACATACACCAACAAACTAAAGTAATAACCAAACAGTGTAAAGATAGTGGTAATATACACAACTGAATAAATTAAAATAATACCGCCATACAGTGCCCATTGACAATTGAAATAATACTAACATACACTACACAGATCATGCTAATATACACCAAATTCTACAATTATAAAGTGCCTATATACCTTCAATACTGCTATACAATGCCCATAGACCACTGAAATAGTACCACCATACAGTGCCAATAAGCTACTTAAATAATACAACTATACAGTACTCATAGACTACCAAAATAATACTGCCATACAGTGCCCAAAAGCTACAAAAATAATACCACCATACAGTGACTATAGATTAATAAAATACCACCACACCGTTTCCATAGACTTCTGAAATAATATCAACATATAGTGCCTATAGGCTACCAAAATAATACCAGCATACAGTGCCTATAAACTACGAAAATAATACCACTATACAGTGCCTATAGACCACCAAAATAATACCTCCATACAGTGACGATAGACTAATAAAATAATATCACCATATTGTTCCCATAAACTACTGAAATAATACCAACATATAGAGCCCATAGACTTCCAAAATATCACTGCATAAACTAACAAAGTAATAATATAGTACCCTCAAGAGCAGCTATAGAGAAGTAATCCTGACCACCATTGCGCCTATACCAAAACGTTACTGGCAGTCACCATGTACATATAATAGGAGCAGCCATAGTGACAGTAATATATATATCCTGACTGTGTCTTCATTATACTGCACAGACACATCGCGTTCTCGTTTTCTTTTCCGTTTCCTTATTAGTTGTTTTCTAGACTCATTACTCATCATTATCCTTAACCTCCAAGCCAAACGCTAATGAGACCGAGATAAGATCAAAATTACACAGGAAACACAAAGACTTCACCAGATGAGTACTATTATACCCAGACTTTCTCCTCTGTACCAAGATAAGCAGGGATCAGCCCATCTGCATCACTGCCTAGGTTATACCAGCTGTACAGGTAACTATATACAGGAGATAACCCTGGTTATACCGGATGTATAGGTAACTATATACAGGAGATACCCCAGGTTATACCAGATGTATAGGTAACTATATACAGGAGATACCCCAGGTTATACCAGATGTATAGGTAACTATATACAGGAGATACCCCAGGTTATACCAGCTGTACAGGTAACTATATACAGGAGATACCCCAGGTTATACCAGATGTATAGGTAACTATATACAGGAGATAACCCTGGTTATACCAGATGTATAGGTAACTATATACAGGAGATACCCCAGGTTATACCAGATGTATAGGTAACTATATACAGGAGATAACCCTGGTTATACCAGATGTATAGGTAACTATATACAGGAGATAACCCTGGTTATACCAGCTGTACAGGTAACTATATACAGGAGATACCCCAGGTTATACCAGATGTATACGTAACTATATACAGGAGATAACCCTGGTTATACCAGATGTATAGGTAACTATATACAGGAGATAACCCTGGTTATACCAGCTGTACAGGTAACTATATACAGGAGATACCCCAGGTTATACCAGATGTATACGTAACTATATACAGGAGATAACCCTGGTTATACCAGATGTATAGATAACTATATACAGGAGATAACCCTGGTTATACCAGATGTACAGGTAACTATATACAGGAGATAACCCTGGTTATACCAGATGTATACGTAACTATATACAGGAGATACCTCAGGTTATACCAGATGTACAGGTAACTATATACAGGAGATACCTCAGGTTATACCAGATGTATACGTAACTATATACAGGAGATAACCCTGGTTATACCAGATGTATAGGTACTGTAACTATATACAGGAGATACCCCAGGTTATACCATATGTATACATAACTATATACAGGAGATACCCCAGGTTATACCAGATGTATACGTAACTATATACAGGAGATAACCCTGGTTATACCAGATGTATAGATAACTATATACAGGAGATAACCCTGGTTATACCAGATGTACAGGTAACTATATACAGGAGATAACCCTGGTTATACCAGATGTATACGTAACTATATACAGGAGATACCTCAGGTTATACCAGATGTACAGGTAACTATATACAGGAGATACCTCAGGTTATACCAGATGTATACGTAACTATATACAGGAGATAACCCTGGTTATACCAGATGTATAGGTACTGTAACTATATACAGGAGATACCCCAGGTTATACCAGATGTACAGGTAACTATATACAGGAGATAACCCTGGTTATACCAGATGTATAGGTAACTATATACAGGAGATAACCCTGGTTATACCAGATGTATAGGTAACTATATACAGGAGATACCCCAGGTTATACCATATGTATACGTAACTATATACAGGAAATTCCAAGGTTATGCCTGCTATATACAAACATGTATATACAAGAGATACCTAGGTTATGCTGTCAGTATATATAACTATATACAGGAGATACCCCGGTTATACAGATGCACAGATGAAGAAGAGTCTATAGATGCAGAGTCCACAGATGCAAAGTCTATACTTGCAGAGTAGGGATGGTCCGAACCTCCTGAACTCTCGGCAATGATTCCCGCTGTCTGCCCGCTCCGTGGAGAGGATGGATACAGTGTGAGGACCGCCTGGAAAACTGGGATACAGCCATAGCCATAGGCTGTATCCCAGTTTTCCAGGCGGTCCTCCTCTGTATCCACCCGCTGCACGGAGCGGCCTCGGCAGGTTCGGACCATCCCTATTGCAGAGTCCACAGATACAGTGTCCATAGACACAGAGTCTATAGCTGAAGATTCTACAGATGCAGAACCTATAGATGCTGAGTATATAGATGAAGATTCCACAGATGCAGTGTCCATAGACACAGAGCCTATAGATGCAGAGTATATAGATGAAGAGTCTACAGATAAAGTCATCTAAGGGCCCTATTCCACAGTAACGATAATTGGCCGAATCGGCCCCATTCGGCCGATTATCGCTCGGTGGAATAGAGAGAACGATCAGCCAGGGCTGCAAGGACATCGTTAACAATGTCCCTGCAGCCCTCGCTCAACGATCATCGGGCCGTGGAATAGGCCCAGTAAACGAGCAGCGATCTAGTAGATCGGCGCTCGTTTACATCATTGATCGGGCCCTGCTCGGCCTGTGGAATAGTACCCTAAGGAAATGGGGAAGCTCTTAAAACACATTACATAAATGTCATTGATTTACAATGTAGATATACAGTATAAATAGGCTAATTATAATGTAGTCAGAAGTCCATATTGGAGTGACATTTGCATCAGACAGCTTGTTACCTTATAGTTAGGGTGCCCTGTTTGACAGTGGAAAAAGCCATTGACTGATACTATATGGCTTTGCAGGGGTGTCTGATACTAAATGAAGGCTGCAGGGGGGTTGATGCCTAATGGGGGCTTCAGGGTGGGACTAATATTAAATGGGGGATGCAGGGGGGAACTGAGGGGGACTAATGGCTGCAAGGAGGGATGGGGTTACTGATACTATATGGGGCTGCAGGGGGGAACTGATACTATATAGGGGCTGCAGGGGAGAACCGATACTATATGAGGTCTGAAAGGGGGATCTGATACTATATAGCAGTTGCAGGGGGCTGATACCATATGGGGGCTGCACAGGGGATCTGATATTATGTGGGAACTGCAAGGGGGATCTGATACTATATAGAGGCAGTAAGGGAGGGACTGATACTATATGGAGGCTGCAGGGGGAAAATGGGAAGGAACTAAAACTATATGAAGCCTGCGGAGGGGGGGAGCCTGATACTATATATAAGCTGCACAGGTAGGGTCTACACTATTTGGGGCTGCACAAAGGGGTCTTATACTATATTGGGGTGCACAGAGACGCCTAATACTATATTGGGGCTGCACAGGGGTACCTATATTATACTATATGGAGTATACCTATTATGTGGGGGCATAGGGGGGCCTTAAAACTATATGGGGGCACAGAGGGGCCTAATTTATATATAGGAGCACATAGGACCTAACTACATGTGCTGGTGCAAGGAGCCTAAAATTTTCTCAGATTCTGGAGAGAGGATTCATGGCCAGAAGAAGACTCCAAGATGGCCTGGGCTGGATGTAGAGGAAAAGAAAATTTGAATGACTGTGATCAGTAAAAATGCCCTATTACACGGGACGATTATCGTTGGAAAAATCGTTAAATCATTTGATTTAAACAATAATCACTCTGTGTAATTGCAGGCAACGATCGAAAAATCGTTCGTATGTCGTTGATCGTTGATTTAGATCTGAACCTAAAATTATCGTTAATCGTTCGCTGTAATTCCACGTTCGTTCGCTCAAGTTCTGCGTTTTTTCATTAATCAGTCAGTGTAATTGCACATTGTTCATTGTTTTGCTGGGATCAGAAGAAGTAAACGATCTTAGTAACGATCGTAACTAACGATTATCGTTCTATGTAATATGGTGAACGATTTCAGGTAAACGATAAACAATCTCATTAGCGATCATTTATCGTTAGTCGTTAAAAATCGCTCAGTGTAATAGGACCCTAAGTCACTGGTTGTAACTGGTAGTGTCAGTGGTCATGGTGTAGTGCAAAAGCAAATTCCGCACAGGGTGTCATATACAAAAAAATCGCTTTGTCTAATAGGACCCTAAGGCCGGATTATTATAGGATAGAGGCTGCCCTCTCCTGTGAACAGGCAATGTTGGGCATTGCCGTTTATGATCTATACAGACATCTATTCCTGGCACATGGTACCAGCTGGACAGGTGATGCACACTCTGGCCATGCATATGCATGTCCATACAGTAGCTCAGTGATCCTTCGCAGGTGACAACCTCTGTTGCAGCTGTCGTGGACCTGTCGTTTGAGCTATAATTGCCCTTTTATCGTCATCCCCTCCCTCTCAGATAAGTGTGTCACATGCCAACATCTATATTTATCTCCTCCTGGCTATTAGGGTGGAAACAATCTACAGAAAACCTGATAATTTACAGAACTTTTCCTCCACTTTTGGCGCTTGTGGTGTTTGTAGAGTCACAGCCGAGCTGCCAATCTATAAATAACTTGTGGATTTTTTGGATTCTTGGAACAGTTGCCCATGTACCTGGACTGATAGGAGAGGGTGGGGTTAGAGGGAGGCACAAGATGTGTGGTGTCCGACCTTTTAAATATTTTCTCTCCTATTATATTAGGATACATATACTGTAGGTTATCCCAGGCAGGTTTAAATTCAGTTACTCTTGATTTACCTACCACATCTGTTGGAAATTTGCTACAGGCATCTACTACTTTTAAGTAAAGATGGATCTTCGCCCCGGCCTCACTGTCAGGAAACTCATCTGATCCCAGTCACTAATGTTAGTTCTGTGATCAATGATTGACTAAAGATATTGCTGCAAGAGGCACCAACAAGGAGGCACCAGAGAGAGGTAGCGGAGACAAGGCATCAGAGAGGAGGCACCAGAGATGAGGCATCAGTGAGGAGGCACCAGATATGAGGCCCCACAAGGGGGCACCAGATAGGAGGCACAAGAGACAAGGCACCAGAGAGGAGGCAAGAGTGAGGAGGTAGAAGAGAGAGCAGAGAGGAGGCAGGAGCAAAGAGGCAGCAGAGAAGCTGGGCCTGATGGTTAAAGCTGGGCCTGAAGCTCCCTTTGATTAGAGGGAGGGCAACCGGGGGGGCCTCCACCAGCCTGAACTGTATGAAATGAAAAGACAATGCATAAGTATGTTGGGACAATAAACAGTGATCTCATACAATACAATAATCCTGGTATACTTGAGGAAATATCTTAGGTAGAATCCATATATATCTTAAACATAACAAAAAGTGATGTATATGTGGTACTCGGCCAGTAGTGTTGATGTAGTTTGTCGTGACGCCAACACTGTAGTAGTGCACAGGTGTGATGTTGGTACCTGTTTTGTGGCCGGTTTATGTCCCCAAATAGTCGGTAACCTCTGGGCTTGTTGCAGGTCCCTTGGGCACTTGTTACGGCAACCTGGAGTGGTAACAGACCCATTCGGGATGTTGGTACCGCCACCAACAGAGAAGGGGAAAAATAACCCAATGTAGACAGTGGTGTGTGTATGGGTGCAGAAGCAAACAGAGGAAGCAGTGTTTCATACAAAAATAGAACAATTTACTGAACGGAATTGCCAGGGAACAGTACACTGAATATAAATCTTGACAAACTTGGTTGCTGACAATAGTAGACTTTTTAGGAGTAGGTGTTTGAAAAAGTGCTTTGTAGATGTAGAGAGAAGAGGAGTTGCCAGATGAGCCATGCCCAATGTAGATCCTGTACTCTGCGGGAACTGAAGGATATATAGAGGTAGAAAGTGATAATCGTACTCACTTTTAGACTAAGTCTGACCTCCTTCTGTCCCCTAGTATTGTAGAACCCGTCCTAGGTGGGTAGTCCTTGGTTATCTGGGTGTCGCAGATTTCCAAGGTTACCCGGTTGTCTTGCACTGCGCAGTAGGATTTGTAGACCTTTACTTTTGGTAGCTTTGTCCTACTAGGGTCGATTCCTCTTAGGAGATGGTCCTGTACTTTTTAAAAGGTTCCTGGCGTGGGCCAGAGTGATCCTAGGTGGCTTCTCTCCCCTGCTTGGAACTCAGCACTGCATAACTGTAGTAACTACTTGTATACGAAATAACATCTTTAGCTGCATCTGTCTTTGGTCCCTGTGAGGAGTCCTGGCTAGAGTCAGGCCCTGGCTTAGCTTCTGCAGGAACAGTCTCGTTGTGTGTCCTCTCTCACTAGAAACTAGTCTAAGACTGACTCACTTCCTCCACCAGGTTAACTCCTCCTACAGGGGCTATATCTAAACCCTTCTGTGAGTGGTGGAGCTGAGTGTGTGTAAGAGTGAAGAGGAAGAGAATAGGATAGATAGAAAGAGCACCTGTAACAGGTCAGTTTACATCACATGACGTAAACAATTAACCCATTGACTTCAGCTGTGCATAAGAAATACATACAAACAGTAGTAGCAACTAGTGGGGAAACTAAGGTACTTCATCTCCCACTTAAACCTCAGTAAATGACTTACAAGGGTGCATATGCAACACCCGTTGGGACACTAATATATATATATATATATATATATATATATATATATATATATATATATATGCCTTTTTATAGTTCGCTTCAGGCAACAGAGAGGCTAAATTAACCTCTGAAGCTCGCCCTTCAGATCTGCCTGTGCCAAAAGCATGACTGCAGGATCTCCTTATCTGAGGTTATGATTCCTCCACAACCTCTCAGGAAGTGTACACATCTAGGAGACTAGAAGAGGTTAGTGTATAGGTGAGTGTGTGTATGTATGTGAGGGTGCATGTATGCGTGAGTGAGGTGCAAGGCGATCGAGCAACATCAGTGAGATACTTCAGCATCTGACCAACACACTAGAGACAGTCCTTGTAAGCTGGGGGACTTCTTGAGAATACTTGTAGACAACTGGTCACCTCAGATGTACACAGGATGGTGGAAAACCCCTTATAGTTGCCCCTGCTTAGGGTTTCAGCAGGCCATAATCTTGTTGAAGATACTTTAGGAAGAAACAGAAGCAGGTGTAGTGTCCTGGCACAGGTGTTCCACTAAGTGTTAGGCTAAAGGTAACTCTGTCAGGTGTCACACTGTGATGGGGGGTGCCTTTTCGCACCATCACCACTTGGTTTCTCACTGTTCCCGTCTGTTGTAAGAACACCTGAAGGGTGAAGGGTTTATGACTGTTCTTTGCTGTTTACTGTTTGACCAATCACTGGTGCAGGTACCTCACACACAACCCACCAACTACACTTCTTCCCTCTCTTTGCTCCTACACTGTCCTCACCAATAGGAGGTTAGACCCGGTTACCCCTACTTTACCCCTTGCTGCTAAATGACATCCCGGGAACGTCATGTAATTCAAGTAGTTCCAGCAAAATGACGTTCCCGGAATGTAATTCTTTCCCTTACTCCCCCCCCCCCCTCTGTCCCTCACAGCGATCGGACAGGAGGAGGAGGAGGCAGCCTCCTCCTGCTGCCTCTGCCTGGAGGGGAGCCGTGCTCCCCCGGGCAGTTAACCCCATAGGCGCACGGCTCTGGGGGGTAACCATAGCAACCCAGATGCTGCCCACTGCGTCTGGGCTGCTATGGTATAACGATCAGGCCCCTGCTTTGAATGAGCTGTCAGCTGTAATGCTGACAGCTCATTCACTAGATAATGCATTACAGCACAGATCATATGCTGTAATGCATTATAAATGAAAAAGTTAAAGTAAAAAAAAACACCACACATAAAATAAATAAGTAAAATAAATAAATAAAATAAATAAATATTAATAAATATTCACATTCCCCACCCCCCCTTTATAAATTAAAATACAAATATTTGATATGGCCATGTCCATAATGACCCCGTCTATTACCCGTTAGATTAATTATTCCGGCCAATTAATGCCGCAAAAAAAAAAAAACTAACCAAAATGACATTTTTGTTTTGTTAAGTTAAAAGTGTCAGTTTATGTTGCAAAAATAAAATCACTCACATAACCCCATTGGCATGCAAGACACAGTTTTTATAGCATAAATGCCATAAACTAAAACAAAAGCTATATAAAATGGATATCACTGTAATCGTACCGACCTGACGAATAACGATAACATGTCATATGTAACGTATAGTAAACGGCGTACAAAAAAATTATAAAAAACAGGTGCTAAATTGTGTTTTTTATTCATACCACCTCATAAAAAATTAAACAAAAAATTATTAGGGTGTTACATGTCCCCCAGAATGGTACAGATGGAAACGTCAACTTGTCTTACACAAATATTTTGGCACCCCAAGGCCTCTGTGACATAGTATAATGGCTAAAAAAAACCCCTGAAATAAAAAAAAGGCCCCAAAATTCACCAGGCCTCTGTCATGTCGGCGGCCTGTGGTTGAGTCAGGTGACGCACTGCGGCCACATAAGGGGGATTTCTAGAAACACTGGAATAAGGGGAATAAATAGTGAGTGGTATTTCTCAGTTAGTATTTGCTGTGTTAGAAGAAAAAATTTATTAAAATATCTGCCAAAAAATGAAATTTTTAAATTTCCCCTCACACCTAAAGGGTAAATAAACTTATAAAAAATGTTACTTTGAATACTTTAAGGGGTGCAGTTTTTACAGTGGAGGGATTTGTGGGGGTAACTATCTAACATACAGGCCCCACAAATCCACATCAGAATTGAACTGTTCCATAATAAAATGAGAATTTGAAATTTTCATGAAAATTTGAAAAATCGCTGCAAAATTTCGAAGTCCTCTAACATCCTAAAAATTAAAAGGACGTTCACCAAATGACGTCACCATAAAGTAGACATGTTGTAGATGTTGTATTAATAAATATTTCATGTGGCATGACTATCTTTCTCAGGAAAAGAGAATTTTGAATATAAAGAAATTTAAATTTTTAAATGTGTTTTTTACAAAAAGTAAAGAGTGTATCAACCAAAGTATACCACAAACATAAAGAGGAATATGTCATTATGTTGCGTTCACACCTACAGGATCTGCAGCTGATTTTCTGCAGCAGATTTCATTTAAATAACTGAACACAGCATCAAATCTGCTGCAGATCCTGTAGGTGTGAACACACCCTTAAAAAACAATCTAATAATTACTGTGATAATTAAAAGCATCGCAGAGTTATAACTACATAGAGACAGGTCAGATTTGAGAAATAGGCCCCGGGCATTAAGGCCAAAATTGTCTGAAGAGGCAAGGGGTTACGTTTGGTTAGTTCCTGGTGGGAGGTCTTTTGTCTAAGGTACGATGTTGATAGCAAGCGGTTCTGAGTATTCCTGCAGCAGTTTGCACCAGGGCCAGAGCCCTTGTAAGTAGCCACAGCTACAGATATCTTCTATGAGAGACTTACAAATCCAGATGCACTGCTAAACCCAAAGGTGGGGTAACCGTCACCTGAGTCAATCTTCTTAAACGTCAGGACAGTCTGTAAAGTCAAGGGACTGATCCTCAGTAGGACAAAGAGCATAAGCTTAAGTATTCTACTGGTAACTGCTTGACTACCTTGGTAAATCTTGAGGAGCTAGCTTTGCCCAGTTGTCCAAGCCTGGGACTCGTACTACCAAACCTGGCAGTTGCTGAGCTGGTTTGGCAAAAGGCGGTCTTCTCTCTCCTCCTCTTCTAACCGTGAGTATGCTTTATACCACCAAAGCACTCCGAGCCACGGCACAGGCATCTTGCCACAATTCTCTCTTGTTAGGAACACTTGTCAGCACTACTATCAGGATACAATATATAGTACAATATTTCCCAATGACAGAAATGCCTAAGGCTATGTTCACACTACGTATATACGTGTTAAACTCCGGCCGGGGATTTACGTAAGTTGCGTCCGGCTACGTACGGTCCGCGAACTTACACCCGCAGTCTACTTACGATTCCCGAGCGCCCTACGTAGCGATCTGACAGCGGTCTTTTACTTGAAAATCTTCGGCTAGCCCCGGACACCCACAGAACCTTTTGGATCGTCAAAGAAAAGTGGAAAAATGAAGAAATCACCACTATGTACGGGACCGCATGTTACGCTACGGGCGTAAGTTACGGCATTTTCGTCCTCAAACAATGGTCTGGTTAATTTTTTACGGCGCTGCGTACGATCCTGGCGTAAGTTCTTACGTAGTGTGAACTGTGCAGCCGTAGATCGTATACTTTCCATTGTATGCAAACTACGTAAATCTCCGGCCGCTTATTCACGGAACGCGCTACGTCCGGAGACTTACGTAGTGTGAACATAGCCCTAAACTGCGTGTGAACTGTGCCAAGAATGAAAGTAAGAGACGTACCTTAATCCTCAGTTCCCCATGACAAATAGGGGGCTCGCTCATCTCATACCCTGACTATTGTTAAACCTAATGCCTTATGACTGTTATCTGTGGTGTTACATAGGACTGCAGGTGACATCTACTACATCATCTTTACTCAGAGAGTTATCACTGTGTGTTATCTGTGGTATTACATAGGAATGCAGGTATCAGGCCCTCTGGGAGAGCCATGGGTTCCTTGTCTTGGGCCTGGGGCACACTATGCGCTGATCCTGTCCTCCTGGAGGAGTTGGCTCTCAGATTTGGCCGCTGTCACAAATTGATATAAAAAAAGAAAAGGTCTCAAGGTAAAACAATGAGATCTGGAATCCGTCCCAGCCGCACATCTTAATGGGAAGTGATTTCCTTTCAATTATGTCCCCTGGGAAAGGCGCAGTTAACCCTATCATGCCTGGAGCCTGACTTGCACAATGGATGGAATCCTGTACACAATGGTCCTGGGAGCGCCGCACTTATACCCAGACAATGTGTTTGACCCCTTCAGCTTCTGCTGTGTTACAGGTTATATTACAATGTATCAGTGCAGAGTTTACAGGACTGTCTAGACTGGGTACCATTGTATCAAACCCTCAGTCTCTGTGTCCCTTTCACTGACAGCTGGAAGAGATGTTGACTGTATCTCAGATCTCAGCGTGTGTGATGGTGTCGCCTGTGTGAAGTCGAGATGCAACTTTTGCATGAAGTTACATTTCCTAGACCTGTTAATCGTGATGCAGTAGTAAGCACGCCCACAATGTCCTGGGGACAAATACGCCTAAGCCCTGGTGCAAATGTGACCCTGCGTCTTGTTCGTTGCTAACATTGGTACGAGGCTGGCTGCAGTGGTACACTGGTAGCTGCCCTGTTATCATATAGTCAGACCATCAGTCACCATAGTCACATGGCTAATGGAGAACAATCATGGGGTGCTTGGATTCCCGAAGCTAACATCCCTCGCTTTGTCTGGTACTTAAGATATTGAAGTCATAAATCAGTGACAGGGCTTAGATAAACAGAAGAAAGCTGGTGACCTGTAGAGCGTCCCCCGCCCCTAAGATGCCCAATATTTGCTCACTTAAGATTCCTGCTGATAACAGCCAGAGACTGACGAACATAATATATACATGTCTCAATAAATCATAAGATGCGTTGCAGAGGTAGTCACCCCCTCCCTGATGTCACCTGCAGTTTGATGATCAGATGACCCCATAATGCATAACATAAAGTATCTGTCCCTCTTTAAAAGCAGAAATTTACCACTAAACGTCCCAATCATCAGCCTGTGAGGCTGAGCCTGAGGTCAGTGCTTCTCAGTACTATATGTGTGATCCAGTAACCCATGCTGTGCCTAACCTTTTTCTTCACAAGTATGTTTACAAGTACCACCCTATAAGTGCACCCGGGTCGGCTTTTTCTCAGTGGGGGAGTATGCAGTGTCCACTGCTGTTGTGTTAGCATGTATAGGTCGGTACAATGTCCTTTTTCTATTATTTTTATTAGGATTTATATTATAATAAGGACAGTATAAATGTCAGATAAAAATACTATGTTCTGGGGCTGAAGGCCTGTAGAATGCTGCTCTTGCCACCAAGTCTCCCTATGATTTGCACCTTATATTGCACGGCTGAAGGTAAACTGCCTTAACAAATCCCTGAGCCATCTACCTCAGAGGATCTTACCTTATCACCTAGGGTTATTGTATCCCCTTGTGCAGTTAGATTTTCCATGAAGGGCTATATATATAGTAGGGGTGGGACTAGTTAGGAGGAGTTCAGTCGAGAGTAGAGATGAACGAAGCGAATCTGACACTTTAATTTGCCTCATTGCGATTTGCAAATTCGCCAGATTCGCTTTGCAAATTCGTAAATCATGGCGGCCTCAATAGCGCTCGCAAGTTAGCTTTTACTTACGCAGGTGCAAACATTACACATTTGTGAATATTACGCATTTGCTAATATTACGCAGTTGCTAATAATACGCAGTTGCGTACATCACAAGATAAAACTAAGCATGTTCGAAAATTATTGTTATAACCATTCCGATCAAACAAATTGTTCGTATCCACTAACATGAATTAGCGGCATGTTTTTAATGAAATTTGTTTGTTTGCAATTCGCAAATATTTGCAAATACGTGCGAATATTTGCGAACTTTGGGAGACGAATTTCTGAGTGATTCGCTCATCTCTAGTTGAGAGTTCAGTTCAGTAGTGACTATCGACTATCACAGGTCCAGTTGGTGTATGCTGAGATTCTCCTAGGCCCTGGCCTGAGGCCAGGACTATGTTGAGGAACTTTTTCTTATTCTTTCTGTCGAATGACACCCTAACCATGTCCAGCTAGAGCACCTCAAGGGAGGGACTGCAGGGAAAACCGGGACTAACCCTGTTCACATTGGGAAGCTGTATCTTCTACTTCTGAAGGCTATGGAAGTATATTGAGGTATCGTACAAGCCGGTAGTCAAGCTAAGTGCAAAGACGGAGCCTTTACTGCCAACCTGCTAGGTTTACAACGGCTAGCTCTACCTACTAGGTGAGCCAGTAATCCCTGAACTTGTGTCACTTGGTGCCCACAGGATAGTGTAGGCAGATGTTATTTTCTGTGGATGCAGGACTCTTCTGTAACAGACCCAGCTGAGTACCTTGTGTTTGAACAGATATCCAGTCTGTAGCCTCCCAACACTGCAATTACTTCAAGTCAAGGCTATTCCAAGTTATTCTCATCAAGGTCGATTCTATTACAAGTGTCCAGAGTGTGCAGAGACTTTAACAACTATCTATAGCTATCCCAGCAACCGCTAAAGATGGGGTAACTACCCTACAGGAAAAACCTTGTCTACGTCAGAGGTGACATTTTCCACACTATTCAGGATTAGGATTCATCTGCAGTGGAGCAAAGTGCAGTTAAAGCCAAAGTACTCCATTGATCTTTGATTGGTTATCTCTGGGAATCTTTAGTAGCTACACCTGGTTGTGCAAGCCTGGGGCTCGTACTACCAGAACTGGCACTTCATGATCTCTTCTAACAGAAGCCAATATCTGTTAAACCATCGGTACAAGCTTATTCTATCAAGATTTCTTCACAGAAATCAGTTGCCCTGACACTTCTGTACTACCTAAGCAAGGCCCCTTGTAGCCTCTAGCCTTCTTCACAAGTCAAGTAAAGAACTACTAAACCCTTAGCCTAAAGAACAAGCAAAGGTACACAGATCTGTCTTACACTGATATACTTCAAGTACCCCGTTTAATCCTCCTGTGTTGTCCATCAGGAGAAGGAACTATTGTTCATTGTACCTATTTTTGCACCTTCTTGCTCACAACATTACTTTTGTGTATTTGCTCTGAAGTTTTACTCAGAAAACTGTTCAACGTCGGTAAGTACTGGACTCTGTGTTTACTTGGCGCCTGCACCTACACTTGTTCTAACCCTACAAAGCCTAGTGTTATGATTCTTGGGGTGGGCATACCACTCCTGGCCATTGTGACAAGTGCCTAGTTGGTACCCATAACACCTAGCCCACTGCTAATTCAACACCTAGCAACCCCAGGTTACTGCAGTGGCAATTTACATTAGAGGTGATAGTGGTACAATACATTAGAAGGGATAGTCAGGACCGTATTAACAGCTGCTGCTGCCCTAGGCACTAAACCTGGAGACGCCCCATCTTGCGTAGCGTGGAGGAGAGTGGTTTCAGCCACATGCATTTCTCTACATGAAGAAACATTGTCTGAATCGCATTTTCATGTTTTTTAACTGCTTTAAAACATAATTTTTCACATTGAATCAATGATTAGAGCATCTGCATATTGTCTGAAGGAAACAGGTAGGTAATAGCTTCAGGCATCACAGCCATACCAGACCTGAACAACACCTCCACACCAGACCTGACCATACCTCCCCCCCTACCCCCCTCAAAAACACACTAGATTTACTGGCAAGTCTGAACAGGAGGTGGGAGACTTAAAAAAATAAAAACAAAAAAAAAGTTGTTTTCTTCCACCTGCTCCCTGTTGCTGCCCCCCTGGAAGGTGCCGCCCTAGGCACCGGACCACGGGTGCCTAGTGGTAAATACGGCCCTGGGGATAGTGGCACAGTACATTAGGGGTGACAGTGGCACAGTACATTAGAAGGGATAGTGGCATAGTAAATTAGAGGACAGTGACACAGTACATTAGAGGTGACAGTGGAACAGTATATTAGAAGGGATTGTGGCACAGTAAATTATAGGATAGTGGCACAGTCCATTAGAGTGGACAGTGGCACATTATATTAGAGGTGACAGTGGCACAGTACTTTAGAGGGGGCAGTTGTACAGTACATTAAAGGGGACAGTGGCACAGTACACTAAAGGGACAGTGGCACAGTACATTAAAGGGGCAGTGGCACAGTACATTAGAGAGGACAGTGGCACAGTACATTAGAGAGGACAGTGGCACAGTACTTTAGAGGGGGCAGTTGTACAGTAAATTAAAGGGGACAGTGGCATGGTACATTAGAGAGGACAGTGGCACAGAACAATATTAGAAGACAGAGGCATGGTATATTAGAGGGACCATGGCACAGCACTTAATTAGAGGGCAGTGGTACAGTGCATTAGAGGAGACAGAAACACAGTACATTATTAGAGGACAGAGGCACAGTACATTAGAGGGGACAGTGACAAAGTACATTAGAGAACAATGGCACAGTTCATTTTGGCATGGTAACACATCATTAGGTTATAGAGACATGGATCATTTAGGCATGGTGGCATGTCATTAGGTGACGGTAGCATAGGTCATTTGGGAATGGTTGTGCTGTACATTAGGGTATAGTGGCATCGTTGATGTACACAGTGGCTCAGTTGAGGCAAAGTGGCATCATTAAATTATTCAAGATGGTACAGCGGCACAAAAACATTTTGCACCAGGGCTCATTAGAGATTAAAGGGGCAAAGTTCATTTTAGAGATTAGTGACACGGTACATTAGAGAAGACAGGTGTTGCCTAGTGTAGCCTTTAGCTAAAACACTCATGTACATCATAGTACATGATGTACAGTATAGCATATGGTGCTCAGTTTAGTATATGGTGTATATGATGTATAGTATATAATGATATATGATATACAGTATAGTATATAATGTACAGTATAATATATGATGTACAGTATATTATATAATAATGTATATGATGCACAGTATAATATGATTTATATGATATTTAAATTCAGTTGAGTATATTTAGTATATGGTATACAGTTTAGTATATGATTTACTATATAATTTATGATTTACAGTATATTATGATGGATGTGGTGTACAATATAGTATATGAGGGTGTATATGATGAACAGTAAAGTATGTAATTTATATTGTATAGAGTTAATTCTCAGAGTGAGGGCTTGAGACCAGGATGGATTATATAATATGGGACGTGGCACAGATTTATGGTGCGTGGACAAGAGGGAACCTGAGAGGATCTGAAGGGTCTTGAGACTTGATCAAAGTCGTTCAGGTGACTGTGAAGTCTCATTGAGAATTTGAGGAAACGTAACGAAGAGGGGACCTGGATGGGGCAAAAAACTAAAAGATATCACACAAGAACCAAAGAGAAGCTACAACCTGGAGCGTTATACAGTAACAATCTGATAATCCGGCATCACTGATCACCCTCACAGGCCTCAACAGGGCTTCATTATATCTGCAGTGTAGGGAGTTATAGTCCCTGAAGATGAGGACTGTAGTAGAGGAGTCCAGGATCCACTCCCTGAGGCACTGGACTATTAAGGCCCTATTACACAAAATTATTATCGTCCGTTATGGCCAATAATCATCTTGTGTAATAGAAGACAACGATCAGCCAACTAAGATCACGATCTGCTGACGTCACCCCGTGGAATAGGAGCGGCGGCAGCAGACCGCTGCTATCTACTATGGGCTGTCCGGATGTAGCGATCACCCAGACAGCCCCCGCCCCCCGACTCTTACGCGCTCACTGCCAACACATGCAATAGCGCCAGCAGCAAGCAGGGAACGAGAAGCAAGCAAGCGCTGACAGCGTGTAAAAGGGGCTTCAGACTCATTCCCGCTGTCATCTGGAATTTAATTAGTTTTGTCTCCTATGTTGGAGTAACAAAATTTGTGGACTGTCAAGTGTCAGACCGTTACAGCAGTGTGTTGTATCATGTTGTATTATAATCTTTTACACATATTATATTACATTGAGGCTGGGTTCACACTACGTATATTTGAGGCTGTATGTTTGAGGCTGTATAGCAACCAAAACAAGGAGTGGATTGAAAACACAGAAAGGCTATGTTCACATAATGTTGTAATTGAGTGGATGGCCGTCATTTAATGGCAAATATTTGCTGTTATTTTAAAACAACGGCTGTTATATTGAAATAATGGCCATTATTTACCGTTATATGGCGGCCATCCACTCAATTTCAACATTGTGTGAACAGATCCTTTCTGGGTTTTCAATCCACTCCTGGTTTTGGTTGCTATGAGGACCTGACATGAGGACCAAATACAGCCTGAAATATACATAGTGTGAAGCCAGCCTAAAGCTGTATGTTATTGCATTACTGTTGACGTCTTTTTGTGGTTGCTGTAAACATTTCCGTCTCCAGGGCCTTGTCTTATCTATCTCCTGGCTCTTTACTTCCTCAGATCCTGATAAATGTGACAACAAGATCAATACCCGAAGGTAAAAATATCTCCTGTATATTATGTACTCTACACTGCCGCTAATCTGTGTAATGTGGAAATTATTAGCGTAATAGACTCTGCCAGCCGCCTGATGGAAGTGATCATTCAACTTCATCCTCCAGACACATCTCCACCATCACCACAGGCGTGCCATTGCAGGATACAGAGGTTGTGATCACACTGGGGCCCTAGAGCCTGAGGTGCTAAGAAGGTGCCCCTGCCCTATATTAGGCCATTTTACTGGGCACAACCCCTAATAGAGTAATTCACCAGACAGAGAACGGACACGTAGCTGGGGGTGGTTGTCTGTGTAGTGTCCCACCACAGGATGCTGTCCATAGCACCTTAATAAGTCATTCCCTCAGGTTCACACAAGTGGGAGATGGTGTGCTGTTGTGTTTTCCCTACTAGGTGTCACTACTGTTCTCTATTTGCACAGCTAAAGAAGCAGAAGGGTTAATCTGTTTTGTGTCACATGTGTGCTGCCCAGTCACAGATGCGAGTTCTCCTCTGTCCTATCCTATCTTCTCTCTCTCACACACACACACACACACACTCAGCCACCACCACTCACAGGATGGTTAACACAGCCCCTGTAGAAGGAGTTAAGTCTTGGTGGGAGGAAGTTAGTTAGTTAGTGGTTGGAGGTCCAAGTGAGTGGCTGTGTGAGTGTCAGCTGAGTTACAAAGTTCAAAAAGTAAATGAGTAGGTTCACCCCTCAACCATAATGATGCTTATTAATAATTCTGGTCCATACCTTGTAAAAGGAAAGTGTCCCATAGGATCTAGAGCGGTGCAAAGGAAGTCCAGGAGCTTGCTGGACATCAAGTGCATAAGTCCAATGTAAGAATTCTCGTAGCACTCCAGCTCATAAACGATTGGTAATTTAATTTCGCCCACGATACCAAAACATAATGTGAATAGAGGTAAAACATGGCTCTCCCAGAAGGGTTTTCTTTCCGTGCGGGGGATCTCGGTGTAATGTATGTAAATATGCAAAGAAGACTGCTACTTTTAACACAGATGATCGAAAAAAGAGTTTTCAAATCAAATCATTTTTGAATTGTAACACAGATCATGTAATTTATGTCATCTCATGTTCTTTTTGCAGTAAATCATATGTAGGCTGCACCACAAGAAGACTAAAAACTTGCATTGCAGAACATATTTATGATATCGGCCGCAAAGGCGAAAATGTATCAGGTGCAGCAAAACATTTCATTACTGTACATAATGGTGATTTGCAATATTTTAACTTCTTTGGTCTGGAAAAAGTTTACAAAGACTGTAGAGGAGGAAACTGGTCACAGAAGGTCCTCAATCGAGAAGCCTTCTGGATATTAAATTTGGATACTCGCTTCCCTAAAGGACTTAACTACAAAACAGATTTGATGTATATTTATTAGCCATATACTATGCTGCGATACTATATGATCATGTCTATCTTGAGTTATTTTTTTTTCTTTTTGCATTGTAGTGTGTAATGCTTATGTTCATCCATTAGGAGGAGCACCTTCCCCCACCACCACAGCGCTGGAATTCAGGTGTAACAAGCGCGTCTTGATTTGACACATGCGCATCACATTCACCTAGACGCTGTTTTGGAGGAGGGGGTAAGTGTGGAACTTCCTTTGTGTTTTTACTTTTTGATATATATATGAGCTATTTTTAGATATTTGGTGTATAAGCTGTGAAAAAGACGGTCACGTTGAAACGCGTTGCTGTACACATCTTGTGTGTTTTTTGGATGTATTCGTGTTCGTGAATAATAAAGGATCATGATTTTATGAGCTGGAGTGCTACGAGAATTCTTACATTGGACTTATGAGTTACAAAGTTCTCCTACTGAACACTAAGGCAACTATGCAGTGCTAAGCTCTTCTAAGGAGAGCGAAGCCAAACAGGAAACACCTTGCCCATGCCAGGAACCTGTCAAAAACGTGCAGGGCAGTTACCTGAAGCAATAGGAACTGACTCCAATGGGACAAAGCTACCATGAGAAAGGTCTACGTATTCTACTGCACAGTGCAGGATGATTGGGAAACCGTGAGAGTCTGCTACACCCAGATAACCAATGACTGGGGCTTGTATTACCCACCTGGGATGGGTATCTCACAACTAGGGGGCATAGGGCGGTTCAAGGCCAGTATAGGCATCCATGAGTATGGATATTCTCTTTTACCTCATCTACTTCTACACCTGTTTTAGTAGAGCACACTTACTACATTGGGCAGGGCTCTTCTGGCAACTACTCTCTCCTTTCTCTCTCACTCGCTACTTCAGAGCACCTACTACTACAAGCACTGGTCCTACCTCAACCTGTCAGCACCTAAGTTCTCTGTAGAGATTTGCACTGTTGAATTACGTCTACTATTTGCACACGTGTTACGATTCTGAAAAGTATTTTATTTTTATTAAAATGCACAGGACTGTGGTCTACTTCTTAAGCACCTGCACTGTAGGGGAGTTGCTCAGGTATAGCTAGGTAGCGGTAGCAGACAGAGGAAAACAGGCAATTCACAGTTCAAATCTTAGTGTTTATTCACACCACAAAAACAAATGGAACAAAAATCCAGCATTACCTTCATGCTGCCATCACACATAAGTGCAGTTCCAGCTTGGCCTTTAAAGCAGTAACAGAAGTTCTAAGTGTTGGTTCAGACCTTACAGCAGCAGCTGCCTTGTCCACAGTCCATGTGTCTGAACACGGTCCAACCAGTCCTCCTAGACAGATCACATAGGTGTACTCCAGACTTGAGCACACACCACCTCTCTCTGCCCTCACTCCCAGCTTAGCTTTATATGTTGGGAAATGCCTAAAAACCTGGAATGGCTTAAAGGGGTAGTCCACCCAAAAAAAATTTATTTCAAATCAACTGGTGCCATAAAGTGCCAGAGATTTGTAATTCACTTCTATTAAAAAATCTTAAGTCTTCCAGTACTTATTAGCTGCTGTATGTCCAGCAGGAAGTGGTGTTTTCTTTCCTGTCTGACCCAGTGCTCTCTGTTGCCTCCTCTGTCCATGTCAGAAACTGTCCAAAGCAGGAGCAAATCCCCATAGAAAACCCCTCCTGCTCTCCAGACTGGAAATAATACAACTTCCTGTTGGGCATACAGCAGCTGATAAGTACTGGAAGGCTTGAGATTTTTTAATAGAAGTAAATTACAAATCTCTGTCACTTCATGGCAGCAGTTGATTTGAAAGAAATTTTTTTTGGGTGGACTACCCCTTTAATAACTCCAGTCCAGTCCTTGAACCTAGCTCTCTGCATTACTCAGAGCAAGACAAGCTGAGAGGAAAATACCTCCTATCCAGCAACAAACCCCTGACTGTGTCACAGCGCCTACACATCTCTGTACACTTGGGCTATTCCTTCTCTCATGTGTGTGGCAGTACCAATGGACCAGCGTGGGTCTAATACCACTCCAGGCTAGTGACAAGTGTGAAAGTGACCCTAAACAACCCCACGATGCACCACCGCATCTGGAGCAAAGATGTCATTGGAGGTGGTGACCAAAGCCCAGACACGTGACTGGAAGTGGTTGCACAGAGGAAAGACGCATGGCTAGTAGTGATCGGAACACAGACATGTGATGAGGTGTTGACTAGAGCACAGACACATGGCTGAAAGTGATCACCAGAACCACAACCATGGACATGAACATGGAGCAGGAATAGATAAATCTCCACGCAGAGAATGGTTTCTCTATTATATACTTACCTTCCAGCACTCCAGCGACATCCTCCTTTGCTGCTGGACCACTGCCTCGGGTCACTGGGCACACTGTAGAAGCATGCTCTGGGCCTAGCTTCCAGCCGTGTGACATCACGGATACCCAATGGCGTGGGTCCGCTTCACCAGCGGGAATTTCAAGCTCCTGACGCTAGACCGTATCTCCTTAGTGTTTGACTAGAAGGTGTTCCTACCAATCAGGTTCTGTGTACTCATGTGTTCTGGTGGAGATCAGGGGGCCAGTCCAATCACCTCTTAGACCGGGTCCCTGGTCCCCATAAAGTGTTTTAGTGCCATCAGATTAATGCTGGCTATTAGACTAGATTTATCTAGCGTGATTGGCGTCCCTGTATTCTCTCCTGTATTATCTTTTGGCTCTCCTGACCCCAACTGTTGTACCCTGACTACTCCTTGTTATCTGGCTTCCCTGACATTGGCTATCATGACCTGACTATTCTGTGGACTCTGATTCCGTACGTTGGATTTGAAATGGCTTTCTGACATTCCCTATTTGTTGTCTGTCTTGTTTATGTTCACGTATTGTAAGTCAGGGACTGTTTCCCAGAGTCGCTTAGGGCTGTCCGAGGCAAGTAGGCAGGGACAGTGGGCAGGGGATAGTTCAGGCTTCACAGTCGGTGTCCACCCCATCCCTTCCCTGACTGATCTATACTTGCAGTTTCCTGCCATTTTTCAGTCCCAATATTCTTCTTGATAACATTGTGGAGACTTCAGGTCTATGGATTAGAGTCAGTTATGGCTGCACCCTGATGACCACTGTGGTTTTCAGGAGACTTGGGAAGCTTTCTGATAATTATTGATACTTGACGGGATTCAGATAAACATTCCCAAGAAGATCTTTACACAGTCTGTACAATAAGACGTCTGAGGTTTCTAGTAGACGTGATGGGTGAAATCAAGGTGTTGGGACAGAAGATGTGTCAGGCTGTGCTAGGAAAGCCATGGGACACACTAAGCATGAGGCTACTACCATGCTTCTCCGAAAATAACATCTACACCGAAAATAAGACCTAGCTTCATTTTGTAGGCTTTTTTGTGTAGGCTTAAAATACAAGCCCTACTCTAAAAATTAGTCCTAGTTAAAGTCAGCTGACCAGATTCTTGACACTGGGTGGCTGAGCATCATCCAACCAGTGCCAGACCTTTTGTGCTCCACCCCCACCTGCTCAACATAAGCTTCAGTGAGGGCAGAAGTGGAAGAAATTTCACAGTAGAGGACATTGAATATGGGGGGACATGATGGATGAAGGGTATGTGGCCAACTACAGGGGGGGGGAGGGAGGTATAAAGTATGAGGACTACCTACAGAGGGGGGATGTATACAATGTGGGGGAACAACTAAAGATAGAGAGGGAGGTATATAATGTGGGGGTATACTGGAAAGGGGGGGATTATACAGTAGAACTACAATAAGGGGAGGGAGGTATACAGTATGGAGACCTAACTACAGAGGAACCTTTAGTATAGGAGCTTTACAACCATGGGGCAAACAGCATGGCGGCTAACTACCGTATAGAGTGGGGCAGAAAATAAAACATTGTGTGGTACTCGGCCAGTGATGTTATGTTGTTTGTTGTGACGCCAATACTGTAGCAGAACAGAGGTGAGATGTTGGTACCTGTTTCTGGCCGGTTTATGTCCCCAAATGGTCGGTAACTTCCGGGCATGTTGCGGGTCCCTTGGGCACTTGTCACGGCAACCTGGAGTGGTAGAAGACCCACCCAGGATGTCGGTACCGCCACCCACAGAGAGGGGAAAAATAGCCCAAGGTAGACAGTGGTGTGTGCGGGTGCAGGAAGATAAGACAGAGTCCTGTGTGTTTAGTATAAAAAAATAGAACACTTTACTGAATAACTCTGCAGGTGACCAGTACACTTAATACAGATAGTACAAATCTTGATAAACGTAGTTGCTGACAGTAGAATAAGACCAGTTCTTTGTAGAAATAGGTGCTTAATAAAAGTAAGTGCTTTTGTAGTAGTAAGTGCTTTTGTGAAGAGAAGGAAGAGGAGTGGAGTTGCCAGAGGAGCCCTGCCCAATATAGATTCTGTACACTGTCAGAATTGTGTAGATAAGGAGAAGTAAGTGATACTCATGTTTAGACTATAGTCTGATCGCCTTCTGCCCCCTAGTTGCATAGAACCCGTCCTATGTGGGTATCACTAGCACCAGTAGTCGGTTATCTGGGTGTAGCAGACTTCCAAGGTTACCCGGTCGTCCTGCACTGTGCAGTAGGATACGTAGACCTATTTTGGTAGCTTTGTCCTACTGTGGTGGGTTCCTCTTGTATCAGGAGTACGCCCTGCACGTGTTTGAGAGGTACCTGGCGTGAGCAAGGGTGATCCTGGGTGGCTTCTCTCCCCTATGTGGAGCTTAGCACTGCATAACTGTAGTAACTGCTGACATAAAGAAAGTCTCTCTGAGAGCTAGCTTCTCACACATTTCACACTGAAAACCTAGTCTAAACTCACTCACTTCCTCCCACATGGGACTAACTCCTCCTACAGGGTCCATATCTTAACCCTCCTGTGAGTGGTGGGGCTGAGTGTGGGGGAGAGAAAGGAAGAACAGAATAAGATAAAAAGGAAAGAGCACCTGTGACTGATCAGCATACAACACATGGTAGTTAACCCTTATACTCTAGAGCCATGCATAAAAGACATAAAGACAGTAGTGACACCTAGTGGGTAAAATAAGGTACTTCATCTCCCATTTTGTTAACCTGAGAGAAAACTTTAGGTAAGGTACCGAGGAAAAACACCAGTGGTGGGACACCACACTACTCTGTAAATAAAACCTAGCCTTTTTGTCAGAGAAGAAAATAATGCTGTCTTATTTACAGAGAAACAGTAGCTGCTGGAGATGACTGGTGGCCTGTACTAAAGATGACTTCTATGTGTGCCATGGATTGCAGTTACTAAACGTGAGTCTAGCTGAGCATGAATGAAACACCTCCACCCCCACCCTGCATACAGCTATCCCCCTCAATCCTGCCTGACAACCCTACACCTGTGATGTCATCTTCATGTTATCCATTCTTCCGTGACCCAGGTCACATGAGGACGAGACCTTCCCCATGGCAGGATATATGGAGAATTTTCTTCGTGTGTGACAGTTATGATCCATATATCTAAGATAATTACAGGTCAGGGACGCCAGAGTCGTGAGAGGCAAGAAATAGGAGGAACCTGAACTGCAGCGGTTCCCATCACTGAGGACTCTCTATGTATCCATCTTATACCTATCTTATATCTATCTATCTATCTATCTATCTATCTATCTATCTATCTATCTATCTATCTATCTCCTATCTATCTATCTATCTATCTATCTCCTATCTATCTATCTATCTATCTATCTAATACTCATACAGGAACTAACCCTCTAGCATATTGACTCTGCACAGGTTAAATCCTAGTTACCAGCTACCATCTACCATTACTGGTATCACTCATTGGAAGTGTTTAAAGGGAACCAATCAGCCCATTTCTGCTGATTATGGAAGCACACACCTTGCAGCCGGCTGTCTGGTGGTGTTGGGGGCTCTGGGCTCCGTTGGCTTCATGTGCAATAAAATGCATTTTAATACCGCACATGAGGCAGAGTGAGAGTCATGAACTAGTCTTCTGGGCTGTGACTAGTTATGGCTCTCTGTCCTGTCAGCGCACTCTGTGGGGTGATTGACAGGCAAGGAGGCCAGTTAGCGGATGCTAACTGGCCTCTTTGCCTGATAATCACCCTGCAGAGTTACAGCCCAGATGACTAGTTCACTGCTCTCCCGCTGCCTCTCGTGCGGTATTAGGTTATGTTCACACAACGTCTATTTTTGCAAAACCACAGACGTTCTATTACGAAAATATACGTGCCTTTGCTGCCTATGGGATTTCGGCCAGAGCATATACACATAGTATCCGCTCCGGCTGGGATCCCTAGCGGCACCGCAAACAACTGACATGTCAGTTTTCTGCGGCCACTATTCACTGAATAGCGGCCGCAGAAACCCATGTCAGTGCACACTGTGGAGCAAGCTCCACAGTGTGCTGTGGGGAGTACTAATGCAGGCGCACAGGGATGCGCCCGCATCAGAACTGTGCGGGGCTAAAGTACCGGCCGGGATGATCTTTTCAGAGACCGGCCATTCTGTGACCCCGCCAGGTCACAGAAGGGCCGGTCTCTTACAGCGTGTGCACATAGCCTTAAAATGTATTTTAAAGCACATGAAGCCCACAGAGCATAGATCCCCCAACACCCTAAGCAGCAATTCTAGGAGCCCAATCAGCACAAATGTGCTGATTGGTTCCCTTTAAGCTGAGCATCTCCTTACTTGGTATAAAGTATTTTGAGTACTGTAGTGTCCCAAAACAGGGTGGTGTTCTATTGCACCTGAGTACGTAACTCCCTCAGGTTCACACAGGTGGGAGATGATGTAACTGTACTATTGTGTTTTCCTCACTAGGTGTCACTGCTTGTATGTGCTATGTGTGTTGTGTATGTGAACAGCCAGCTTAAGGCACCAAGGGTTAAAGGGGTTATCCAGCGCTCCAAAAACATGGCCATTTCCCCCCTACTGTTGTCTCCAGTTTGGGTGGGGTTTTGAAACTCAGTTCCATTGAAGTAAATGGAGCTTAATTGCAAACTGCACCTGAACTGGAGACAACAGTAGGGGGAAAAGTGACCATGTTTTTGTAGTGCTGGATAACCCCTTTAACTATATTGTGTGTCACATGTTATGTATTTTTCATTCACAGGTGCAGGTGCTGGTCTCTCTGATTCTATCCTATCCTCTCTTTCTCCACAAACACACAGCCCCTACCACTCACAGGAGGGCTTAGTTAGCCCCTGTAGGCGGAATTAGTTTTTGGTGGGAGGAAATGGTCAGTCTTAGCCTAGTTCTCAGTGTGAGAGGAAGCAAACAAACACAGGAGACACAAACTCAGGGACACAGGAGAGCAACTAAAGACTATAAGCAAGCAACCACCTAGCTATGGAGTGCTAAGCGCTTACAAGAGTGAGAAGCCAATGAGGGATTACCTTGCCCATGCCAGAAATCTCTCTAAAATGTGCAGGGCAGTTACATCAGAAGCTATAGGAACTGTCCCCATTGGGACAAGGCAACGGGCCATCTATGTATCCCACTGCGCAGTGCAGGACAACTGGGAAGGCCCGGGAGTCTGCTTCGCCCAGATAACAAAGGACTGGGGCTTAAACTACACACCTAGGATGGGTAGCTCGCAACTAGGGGGCATGAGGTGGTCAATGACTAAAAGTCATCTGAGTACGAGTAGTCTCTTTCACTTCTACTATTCATCTGAACTGTTCCAGAGCAGAGCACACTAATACCTTGGGCAGGGCCCCTCTGGCAACTCCTCTCTCTCTTTACTGCAAAGCACCTTTCTACTAAAAGCACCGGTGTTCTACCTCAACTATCAGCACCTGAGTATTCTACAAGATTGTAACCGTTATACTGTTCTGGACCGCACTGTTACTACAGGTATTGTTTGCAGTATGTTGATCTAAAGTAAAAGTACTTTACTTTTGCTTTTGTACTAGACTCTGGCATCCTCCTTGCCAGGATAGTACACGCCTTCTTGATGGACCCAAGTAATTCTGGGTTTAGGCCTAACGAAAGGAGGGAGACAGGGTATTCCTATAACTTCCTCACTCTAGACTAGCAGTAACTTTCTCCGCATGGTGAAAAAGGGGCAGGGCAGGTGGAATCTCCTCCTATCTCTTCACCGTTCCATGTGGAACTGTGTATGCAGATATGTATGCTAATCCCTTACTCTCAGCCAATCCTGGAACATAGACAACCACAATGCAAAGTACAAGTTTGTAAAGCCATACAAAACAAGGCACAGTCACATAACACCCAATCAACAGGCCCAGGTGGCTACCAAGCGGGACACTGTACATGTCTACAGAACAGCAAATAAAAAGTCGTATGACTGTAACCATATGTGATCCACTGGTGGTCACCCAGACAGGAAGTTGTAGTTTCTAGGCAGTATAAGCTGAGCCCAGAGCCTGCAGAAAACTAGGGCAACGCTTCCTCATCATGTGTCAGGTTCTCTCCTCTCATCATTCTCAGGTTTCTTAGTCCTAGGGTTCGAAAATGGGATAAGACTGAAGGGCAATTACGCCGAACAAATTACTTCGCCAACTTGTGTTTTGTTTGCAGATGACTCCTGCGGCCTCCCCTCCTTCGTTCGCCACCTTCTTCCAGAAAGTAATTTAATAACCCAGAGACGCTGTCGTTTCTTTTTCATTAAGGTTTGTTTTGACAGCAGAGCCGAGTAATCAGGAGGCTGCGCCCGGGTACAAAGGCTGCTGGGAAACAATTACGAGAAAGAGGCGACTATTCACATTGTCACCAGCAACATATTGTTACAAAGTATCCAGCCATCTCCGGATACAAAGCTAAAAATGAAGGGGAGGGAAGGGTGCACACCGCGGGGGAACAAGAGGGGTGCATCCTGAGAGAAATCCCAGAATCTCTGAATGAGAATCAGAGGATGTCAGTAGCTGATTTTCTGGGGTTTCACACATAGGAAAATTACATAATGGTAGTGTAAAGCAGGGTCCTTAGCAGCACAGAGTATTTGAGGAACGTGGATGAGACTAATAGAAGATGTCAGCTGCTGATTACTTTGTTGGGGACTTCTGGGAATTCTTTGTCTCCTTAATAAATTCATCTATTTCAGTAAATTGCAGGTGATCAAATTAAAGCCAGAAAAGATCTTTCTGTTTCTTCACAAACAAATCTAATTTGCATCAGCAAATTAGATCAGGAGCCAAACGGGAGGAAGCGGAGAACGTCCCCTTCCCTGCGAACGTCTCCTCCATCTCGAGCTCTTGAATATCTGCCTCAGCCTGAGCTCCGCACCCCCTCCACGTATCGTATCACTAGGGTCTTATCAAGAGGGGGAGATGGCAGAAGATCATTGATATCAGTCATTGCATTGAATGACCTCATGATGATGATACAGGTTTAAGAAGAGCCCCACCACTGTTGTAAGTGCAGTATCCAAGAGCGGTAGTGCACTGCTTTTTTGTGTGGGTATAGGTCAGTGCTGTGTGTGTATATGCTCTGGGACTGAAGCCTGTAGTATGCTGCTCCCACCACCAAGTGTCACTGTGTTACTTGCCTGATATAGCACAGCTGGAAGAGAAACTCTGAAAGGGTTAACTGAATACTGTATTGATTTTATGTGTTCTCTATTATCTATGCCACTGTATGAGCTTCTGAGACCCGCCAATCCCGGAGCCAGATACCCTACTGGGTTATTACCCTATCCTAGACGGTTACCTTAGTCTCCTGCCCAATTAGATATACTCTGAAGAGGTATATACACTCACCGGCCACTTTATTATGTACACCTGTCCAACTGCACGTTACTACTTAATTTCTAATCAGCCAATCACATGGCGGCAACTCAGTGCATTTAGGCATGTAGACATGGTCAAGACAATCTCCTGCAGTTCAAACCGAGCATCAGTATGGGGAAGAAAGGTGATTTGAGTGCCTTTGAACGTGGCATGGTTGTTGGTGCCAGAAGGGCTGGTCTGAGTATTTCAGAAACTGCTGATCTACTGGGATTTTCACGCACAACCATCTCTAGGGTTTACAGAGAATGGTCCGAAAAAGAAAAAACATCCAGTGAGCGGCAGTTCTGTGGGTGGAAATGCCTTGTTGATGCCAGAGGTCAGAGGAGAATGGGCAGACTGGTTCGAGCTGATAGAAAGGCAACAGTGACTCAAATAGCCAACCGTTACAACCAAGGTAGGCAGAAGAGCATCTCTGAACGCACAGTACGTCGAACTTTGAGGCAGATGGGCTACAGCAGCAGAAGACCACACCGGGTGCCACTTCTTTCAGCTAAGAACAGGAAACTGAGGCTACAATTTGCACAAGCTCATCGAAATTGGACAGTAGAAGATTGGAAAAACGTTGCCTGGTCTGATGAGTCTCGATTTCTGCTGCGACATTCGGATGGTAGGGTCAGAATTTGGCATCAACAACATGAAAGCATGGATCCATCCTGCCTTGTATCAACGGTTCAGGCTGGTGGTGGTGGTGTCATGGTGTGGGGAATATTTTCTTGGCACTCTTTGGGCCCCTTGGTACCAATTGAGCATCGTTGCAACGCCACAGCCTGCCTGAGTATTGTTGCTGACCATGTCCATCCCTTTATGACCACAATGTACCCAACATCTGATGGCTACTTTCAGCAGGATAATGCGCCATGTCATAAAGCTAGAATCATCTCAGACTGGTTTCTTGAACATGACAATGAGTTCACTGTACTCAAATGGCCTCCACAGTCACCAGATCTCAATCCAATAGAGCATCTTTGGGATGTGGTGGAACGGGAGATTCGCATCATGGATGTGCAGCCGACAAATCTGCGGCAACTGTGTGATGCCATCATGTCAATATGGACCAAAATCTCTGAGGAAGCTTCCAGCACCTTGTTGAATCTATGCCACGAAGAATTGAGGCAGTTCTGAAGGCAAAAGGGGGTCCAACCCGTTACTAGCATGGTGTGCCTAATAAAGTGGCCGGTGAGTGTATATTGGGGATGGAATCACATGGGGTGTGTTCCAGACAGAGTATTCAGAGAGAAGGTGTATATTCAGAGAGCCTGCTGAGGAGATTTGTCCCGGGCCTGGCCTGGAGGCCAGGACCCATTTGTGGGTTACTACCTTGAATCAGAGTGTTTATGCAGAATTTTACCTTTTCCAGCACACCTGACTGGGCTGCAGACAACACAGGCGACAGAGGTGACCCGACAGGGCCTACATTCCTGATCCTGTCGCTTGGTGCCCACAAGATAGCATAGGTGGACATTCATTCCCATAGGTGTAGGTACTCTCCGTCTAACAGCCCCCAGCTGTACCCTAGAGCCTGTATAGGGCCTTTAACCTCTTGCTGCGAGTCCACAATCTCTACCGCTAAGCAACTAAAGTATTTCAGCACAACCAAAGTCAGGACTGTGTAAAGTACTTATCTATTGTCTACAAGTAAAGGAGCTAGGATTTGCCAAGTATATATATATATATATATGTATATATATCTGATTCCACCAGCGAGAAGCTGAGACTATATTCCTGTATTAGGACTAAGTTCAATATGGCACTTCTTTGTACTTTACTCAGCCAATGACCTGCAGCTGTCATCCTCCTCTACCTCCTATCTACAGGGCTTATCCCATGCCGCAGCCATTCCGTGGAACTCACTGCCTGGAGCCAGGGGCGTAGCTAATGTCTCCTGGGCCCTGGTGCGAGAGGCCAACTTGGGCCCCCCCCCCCTCCTTTCACGACCAAGGGATGCTATTGGTGTGTGTGTGTGTGTATATATATATATATATATATATATATATATATATATATACACACACACCAAGACAGATATTACCAATAACACCAGCATATTGGAAGAAGAGTATTATCACCGTACATATTACCGCCATACTGTTACTGACCAAATCCTGTATACTGAGACCAATATTACCAGTAATACCAGTATATAGGGAGGAAACATTACCGCCACACCACAACCACAACCATCACCACCATATTGTTACTGACCAAATCCAGTATACTAAATCACCTCATCCAGTCATATAGAGGTGGCCCCAGCTCTACACAGGTTCTATACACCATATACATTACAGTGCAGTTATATCAGGTGACTCACAGGAGACGTCTTTTCTGATCGGAGTTCTTCCCTTTTCATCTTCTTCTCCATCCGTCCTGGGCCGTTATGAGAACTTCTCCGAGCCACGAATCCACAGAATCTGCCAGACAGACATATTAGGCTCCTCACTCTGGCACCATCCTCATCTATATACACACTGCACATTTGTATTGGCCCCTTTACACCCTCATTTAGTGTGACCCCCTAATAATATATGCCCCCCTCTGTGTATTCCCTCTCCCCCTATGTTGCCCCCCCCCCAAATAGATGGCCCCTCTCCCCCCCATGTTGCCCTCCTTATAGATGGCCCCCTCCCCCCCACCCTCCCTTATAGATGGCCTCCTCTCCCCCCTCCATATAGATGGCCCCCTCTCCCCCCTCCTTATAGATGGCCCCCTCTCTCCTCACCCTCCCTTATGGATGGCCCCCTCTCTCCTCACCCTCCCTTATGGATGGCCCCCTCTCTCCTCACCCTCCCTTATGGATGGCCCCCTCTCTCCTTACCCTCCCTTATGGATGGCCCCCTCTCCCCCCTCCCTTATAGATGTCCCCTTCCCCCCCCCCTCCCTTATAGATGGTCCCCTTCACCCCCTCCTCCCTTATAGATGGTCCCCTTCACCCCCCCTCCCTTATAGATGGTCCCCTTCACCCCCCCCCCCTCCTCCCTTATAGATGGTCCCCTTTCCCCCCACCCTCATAGATGCCCCCCTCTTTCCCCCCCCCCACCCTCATAGATGCCCCCCTCTTTCCCCCCACCCTGCAGGCTGATAAAAAACAAAACAAAACTTAACTCACCTGACAACGCGCTCCCACGTTGATCCTCACTCCTTCGGTCTGTCCCCGGCTGCTGCGCGGCTGCCGGGGGTGTCGCGTCTTATCCCCGGCAGCGCGCGCATCCCAGAGCTCCCTGCGCGCCGGAACCGGAAGTCAGGGCCCAAGGCGCGCAGGGAGCTCTGGGATGCGTGCGCTGCCGGGGATAAGACGCGACACCCCCGGCAGCCGCGCAGCAGCCGGGGGAAGACGGAGTCGGACTCTTGTGACCGCAAGCAAAACAATGCTTGCGGTCACAAGAGTGATTGATCGGGAGGGCCTTGCGGGGCCCTGAGGGCCCCGCGGGCCCCCCTTTGTGGCGGGCCCGGTCGCGGCGGCGACCCCCGCGACCACGGTAGTTACGCCACTGCCTGGAGCCTCTTACTACCAGTTTCTGCAGACATTGCATTTTCCGAGAGTTTCCACTCCAGCACAGCATAACCTTATTTCTTTTTTTGTGGCCTATTTGTTGTTTTCCTTTTTATTACCTTCCTAATTGTACAGCACTGCAGAATATATTGGCTCTATATGAATATAGATGGATATAAGTAACAGGAAATAAGATAGGAGTTGTCTTTCTGCTACGTTACAATATCCTTCTTCATATTATCTGGAAAACTGCTCACTAAAAGTCCCTGAAATTCCCTCTCATAGGCCACAGCCCCCTCCGCCCACCATATAATGTCCAGGGTTGTATAACATGTGGTTTGTACCCTTGGTTCCACCAGATCCTCTTTCCTCCTGGAGGACTCTGATCTTGGTAGCCCCTGAGCATGAAGCCCTCTTGTCCAGGATGCCTCTAGTTGTGTCTTCTGGTCCTGGAACCCCTGGTCCCCCAGAGTGTTCCTGGTTCTTTGATCTCTTTACTCTTATAATAAATTCCATGTTATTAATTAATTCAGCCCAATGCAAGCAACAGTCCTGGAGCTGTCACTGCTCAGAGTCCCCAAAGCCGCTGCTGCTCAGAATCCCTGGACTGTTTTTCATTGTTATTGATGGGATCTTGGCTCAGGAATCTCCCAAAGGAACATTTCCTCCTTTACATTGTAAATAGAGTTTCTTCATCCTCGGATGTAAGCAGCCAGAAACCAGCTGTGTGAGCGGGAGGTGCTGCAAACACCATACAGCTGAGGCTTCTGAGCCTCCATATCTGTCACTTTCTATATATTACACACAGTTACTATGCAGGCCGTTCAGAGTTGTAATTGAAGCTTCTGAGCCACAATACATAATCTGTAAGAAAATGAGGCAACAAGAGCTTATTTGCCCTGCAGCGCCCCCACAGGATGAATAAGGCATTACATAGATCCTGCAAAAATCTATCATTAGAGATGAGCGAACCTCGAGCATGCTCGAGTCCATCCGAACCCGATCGTTCGGCATTTGATTAGCAGTGGCTGCTGAAGTTGAATAAAGCCCTAAGGCTAGGTGGAAAACATGGATATAGTCATTGGCTGTATCCATGTTTTCCAGACAACCTTACAGCTTTATCCAAGTTCAGCAGCCCTCGCTAATCAAATGCTGAACGATTGGGTTCGGATGGACTCGAGCATGCTCAAGGTTTGCTCATCTCTATCTATCATCTATCTCTGTAATATATGGACATGCCAGATTCTCCAGAGCTAGAGACGCTCTTTGTAGTTGCAGTTTGTGGTCCTGAGGGGGAGTCATGGGTGAGAGTCCATTGCTGTTTACCTTCTGATGGACAATATCACATGTGCAGCTGGAGCCAAACTTGAAACAAGAAAAAAAAAGAAAATTGTAATTTTACAGCAATGAGTGAAACATTTGGATGCTAATTGGGCAACTCTTCCTCGCTTACGGTTTTTCTGAAACTAAAATCTGCTCAAGAAGCCAAAGCTGCCAGAAACCAGAGGAACAAAAGTGACAGAACGTTCTGGAACACCGAGGGGAGGGGGAAAAGGGTCAGATATGTCAGAAGTTATCAATAAGTGGGCCCTCTCCTTCCACGTACACACCAGCCCCCATATTATACCCCCTTCCCCCCAACTCAAGGGAAGCATAAAAGCAAGTAACAAAGGAGAGATTAGCTGAGGTTGGTGAAGCCTGTGCCAGCAGATCTTGTTCCTGATTATTAAACTAGGGGCAACTGCGTCTGAGAAAGAAAACAACCTGAAAGTTCAGTCTGTGAGTGGTTAGAATACCTGGGCATTACGGGGGGGAAAAAACCTTACATCTACTGGTGGAGGACAACAGCTGCGTCAGCACCAAAACATCAGACTGCAAGGATGTAGAACAGCCAAGCTGCACCTGTATATCCAGAGCTGAAATTTTTTACATCATGTTTTATCCTCCAGAGCTGCACTCACAATTCTGCTGTTACATCAGGTCTTTTCCGCTTTACACTTTATGGTAACTGTTCATACTAAATTCTTATAAACTAAATTCTAAGCTTTCGTGGTTCCTCAACAATCAATCTGGGGTCCTCGCTTTTTTTCTCCACTTTACCTCCTAATATATAAACTGTCAACATTTTCTTTCCCATAATTTTTCATAAACTGAATTTCGTCATCTACTTAATATGTCCACTTCAGTTACTGCACTGCTGCCTCTTTCTGTCAGTCACTGCACCGCTGCTTCCTCCTGTGTCAGTGACTGCACTGCTGCCTCCCCATTTGTCAGTTACTGCACTGCTGCCTCCTACTGTGTCAGTCACTGCACTGCTGCCTGCCCCTGTGTCAGTCACTGCACTGCTGCCTGCCCCTGTGTCAGTCACTGCACTGCTGCCTGCCCCTATGTCAGTCACTGCACTGCTGCCTGCCCCTATGTCAGTCACTGCACTGCTGCCTGCCCCTGTGTTAGTCACTGCACTGCTGCCTCCTACTGTGTCAGTCACTGCACTGCTGCCTGCCCCTGTGTCAGTCACTGCACTGCTGCCTGCCCCTATGTCAGTCACTGCACTGCTGCCTGCCCCTGTGTTAGTCACTGCACTGCTGCCTGCCCCTGTGTTAGTCACTGCACCGCTGCCTCCTCCTGTGTCAGTCACTGCACTGCTGCCTCCTCCTGTGTTAGTCACTGCACTGGCTGCCTATTCACTACAGAACACAATTTACACTTATCACTGTAACCCACAGAACTCTACCCAGTGCTACACCTCCCTATATTGCCTCCTTAACTTCCCCTCCCTACAACCCCCCCACCTTATCTTACTTACTCTAACCTCTAACTCTGATTTCTAAGACCTTTCTTGCTGCACTCCTTCTCTTGAATATGAAATTCAGTAGCCCCTTCCTTCTCTTATGCCTTTTTGTGCTCTATGCTCAGTATTCCCTTCCTTCTTTTCTCTTTCTTCCTGCTGTACACTCAGTATTCTGTTCCTCCTTTCTTCCTCTTCCTGCTGTACACTCAGTATTCTGTTCCTCCTTTCTTCCTCTTCCTGCTGTACACTCAGTATTCCCTTCCTTCTTTTCTCCTTCTTCCTGCTGCACACTCAGTATTCTGTTCCTCCTTTCTTCCTCTTCCTGCTGTACACTCAGTATTCTGTTCCTCCTTTCTTCCTCTTCCTGCTGTACACTCAGTATTCTGTTCCTCCTTTCTTCCTCTTCCTGCTGTACACTCAGTATTCCCTTCCTTCTTTTCTCCTTCTTCCTGCTGCACACTCAGTATTCTGTTCCTCCTTTCTTCCTCTTCCTGCTGTACACTCAGTATTCTGTTCCTCCTTTCTTCCTCTTCCTGCTGTACACTCAGTATTCTGTTCCTCCTTTCTCCCTCTTCCTGCTGTACACTCAGTATTCTGTTCCTCCTTCCTTCCTCTTCCTGCTGTACACTCAGTATTCTGTTCCTCCTTTCTTCCTCTTCCTGCTGTACTCTCGGTAGTCCCTTTCTTTTCATTCCCTTCTTCCTGCTGTACATTCTGTATTTTGTACCTTTTTCTCCCCCTCTTCCTGCTGTATTCTCAGTATTCTCTTTCTTCTCTTATACCTTTTCTTGTTGTGCATTCAGTATTCCATTTCTTCTCATCCCTTTTCTTGCTATACACTGTATTTCCTCTCTTCTTTTCTGTCTCTTCCTGCTGTACACTCAGTATTCCCTTCCTTCTATTTTTTATTTGTATTTTTTGCCTTTTTCTCTTCGTCTTCCTGCTACGTATTCTATTCCTTCTTCTCTTCATCTTCCTGCAGTTTGCTTGAAGTTTCCTTATTTCTTCTCTCCATCTTCCTGCTGTATTCTCATTATTTCCTTCCTTCTCTTTCCCTCTTCATGCTGTACATTTGGTATTTCCTGCCTTTTCCTCTTCCTGCTGTACACTTAGGGGGAGATTTATCAAACATGGTGTAAAGTGAAACTGGCTCAGTTGCCCCTAGCAACCAATCAGATTCCACCTTTCATTCCTCACAGACTCTTTGGAAAATGAAAGGTGGAATCTGATTGGTTGCTAGGGGCAACTGAGCCAGTTTTACTTTACGCCATGTTTGATAAATCTCCCCTTAGGTGTGTTTTTTTCTCTCCCTTCTCCCTCTTCCTGCTATGCGCTCTGTGTTTTCTTACCTTCTTCCTCTTCCTGCTTTACACTCAGTATTTCCTTCCTTCCATTCTCTCTCTTCCTGCTGCATGCTCAGTATTTCCTTACCTCTCTTCCCGCTCTCCTGATGTATGCTCTGTACTTCCTTCCCTTCTCCCTCTTCCTGCTGTATGCTCAGTATTTCCTTACCCCTTTTCCACGTTTTCATGCTGTATGCTCCATATTCCCTTCCCTTCTCCCTCTTCCTGCTGTACTCCTTGTATTCCCTTCCCTTCTCCCTCTTCCTGCTGTACTCCTTGTATCTCCTTCCCTTCTCCCTCTTCCTGCTGTACTCCTTGTATTCCCTTCCCTTCTCCCTCTTCCTGCTGTACTCCTTGTATTCCCTTCCCTTCTCCCTCTTCCTGCTGTACTCCTTGTATTCCCTTCCCTTCTCCCTCTTCCTGCTGTACTCCTTGTATTTCCTTCCCTTCTCCCTCTTCCTGCTGTACTCCTTGTATTCCTTCCCTTCTCCCTCTTCGGGCTCGTTCCCACTGAGCAAAAGCAGCTGAATTTCTGCGCTGAATCAGCGCTGAAATTTCAGCCGTTAAAATAGGTGCAGAGCTAATTTCCATTGTGTTGAATGGAAATTCTGCTCTGCAGTTCACACAGTGGAATTTCCGCACTGAACTAATCCGCTTTCCGCCAGAAGAATGAACATGTTCATTCTTCCGCTAGCGGAAGCCTATACAAATCAATGGGGCTCTGATTTTCTGTTTCAGCGCGGATTCAGCGCGGAATACAAGCGTAATACAAGCGGAAATTACTCGCTGAATCAGCGCGGAAATGGGGAAAAGGGGGGGGGAGGATTCTAGTATATGTTCTGGTATAGTCTAGTTTACTCACCAAATACTCGCTGAATTTCAGCGCTGAATGCATGCGGATTCAGCGCGGATTCCTCGAGTATTCCTCGCTGAATTTGTCAAGAGCTGATTACGAGCTGAACACTTTGCTAGCTGAATACGCAGGGATTCTGCTTACATTCTGCTTATATTCTGCTCGGAATTCAGCGTCAGTTGATTTCAGGCGGAAATATTTCCTTGCGTAATCCGCTCCTTTTGCTCTGTGTGAACGTAGCCTTCCTGCTGTACTCCTTGTATCTCCTTCCCTTCTCCCTCTTCCTGCTGTACTCCTTGTATTTCCTTCCCTTCTCCCTCTTCCTGCTGTACTCCTTGTATTCCCTTCCCTTCTCCCTCTTCCTGCTGTACTCCTTGTATTCCTTCCCTTCTCCCTCTTCCTGCTGTACTCCTTGTATTTCCTTCCCTTCTCCCTCTTCCTGCTGTACTCCTTGTATTTCCTTCCCTTCTCCCTTTTCCTGCTGTATGCTCTGCATTTCCTTCCCTTCTCTCTCCTCCTGCTATACTCCTGTATTTTTTTTATCTCTCTTCCTGCTATACTCCTGTATTTTTTCTCTCTCTTCCTGCTGTACTCCTGTATTGTTTTTCTCTTTACTTCCTCTTCCTGCTATGCACTCTGTATTTTCTTCCTTCTCTTCCCCCTCTCCCTGCTGTATGCTCAGTATTCTCTTCTCTCTTCCTGCTATATATTCAGTATTTTTTTTCCTTATCTTCTCCCTTTTCCTGCTGTATTCTCATTATTCTATTCCCTCTCCCTGCTGTATGCTCAGTATTCTCTTCTCTCTTCCTGCTATATATTCAGTACTTCTTTCCTTCTCTTCTCCCTTTTCCTGCTGTAATCTCAGTATTCTATTCCCTCTTCCTGCTGTATACTCTGTATTTCCTTCCTTTCTCTCTCTTCCTGCTGTACGCTCAGTATTCTCTTCCCCCTCTTCCTGCTATATACTCAGTATTCTATTCTTCCCCTTTCTGCTGTACACTTGGCATTCTCTTCTCTCTTCCTGCTGTACGCTCAGTATTCTCTTACCCCTCTTCCTCCTATATACTCAGTATTCTATTCTTCCCCTTTCTGCTGTACACTTGGCATTCTCTTCTCTCTTCCTGCTGTACACTTAGTATTTCCTTTCTTCTATATCCCTTCTTCCTGTAGTTTTTCTTGTAGTTCCCTTTCCTGCTCCTCTCACCCTTTCCACCTTGATAAGTCTTTGGTTACATTGAGATGTACACTTACTATCCCATGACTCTGCTGAAACCTGAGCCATTTATGATGTCACGGTAATTACACACCGCGTCTTAAATATATCCTCGGCTTTTATGGCTGTCTGAAAAAGAAACAGTGACAGGGGATTAGTCTAATTAGCCGTCCTCAACCATCTACAGTATTCCCAAATCTATCTACACTTCTGCAGCTGTGAATGAAGCTCCGGACACAAGGACAAGAAAAGTTTCAACATCTCTATAGTATCCATCAAGGACACTCCATAGTCATAGTGTAAGCTCATATGCTTCATCTATTCCATCAACACCAACCATAAGAGGCCTCGCAGTCGACACTGTAGACACCACAGCAGACAATTGTCTGGACCATGAAGACACAAAAAGAGAAGTCACCTTGTACTATGGCAAATACTGGGAACCCTGAGCAAATGCATAACTAGAAGAACGTCTTCTTACAAAACGCACTGGTAGGTCCAAGTATCAGACTATGATGATAAGTAGAATGGGTGCAGGAAGGGGTAGGTGGCTGAAAAGTTAAGGAAAATGGAGGAAAAACAGGACAATGGGTAGAGAAAGTTCTTTAAGGGAAACTATTGGCTGTGAGACAAATTGTAAGGTAAGAAACTTACCTTCATCCTCTGAGCCCAGTGCACAGAAAGGACATATTGGGCTAGATTCTGTTAGAAATAAATTAAATTAAATAATCATTTGGAAGGTGGATGTGGAGATCCAAGTGGAGAAGGAGGTGGAGGTGGAAGAGGTAGAAGAGGAGGTAGCTAATACTGTTGATTAGAGATTTGCATGTTGTCTTCTCAATCAGGCAATGGGACAAGTCCTGTGGGATCCAAGCTTGGTTCATTTTTATGAACGCCAGCTTGTCCACCTTGCCTGTGGATGACGTCCCCTGTTCCAGCACCTCCAAGGCATAGGGGCAAGCTCTGGCCAGGTGCCCAGTTTAGGAACCAAGAAATCCCAGTACCAAGAGATGTTTGGACACATACATCCATCATGTAGCTAAAATTCTCCTGCTAATACATGCCATATCACATGGTGATGGTGGATGTTGTGGAGTACTGAGGAATGTTTTCCACATTGCAGCCATGCTCAACTTCCCTTCCAAGGTTCTGGTCCCCCAGCTGCGTTGGCAAGTTGCTAATTAAAGCACTCAATGCAATGATATCTTAGGTGCATTGCTCCCTGGGAAACATGAATATGCAAAAAAAGAGCCTGTGGAGCCTCATTTAAAAGTCTCAAAACACAGGACTAGCAAGATATACCTACGGGAAGGACCCAGCCAAGGGGTGGCTGCTGTAGGGAAACCACCAAAACCGCCATATTAAGGGGCCCTATAAGTCAATGTAATGACAAGGGAAAAACCAAGGCCAGATACCCATCCACAGACAGCTGTTTTGGGGTGTTGCCCCTCATCAGTGTGGAGCACTGGCTGGTCTCCTTGAGATCTGTGATCTGTTTATCTTATGGCTCTACTCTATCCCTCCGGGAAGGACCCAGCCAAGTGGTGGCTCCTGTAGGGAAACCACTATATTAAGTTGCCCTATAAGTCAATGTAATGTAAGGGAAAAACGATTGTATTAAGGATGCAATGTTGTCCTTTTACTGAGGATCCAGCAGGGTAGTCAGAACTAGTGACATCCTGGCAACTTGGCACTCATTGCACAGGCACTGCAGCATCTAATTGCTCATGTAAGCCAGGCTGCCCAGAGGAAGGTGGAAGGTGTTTCCTCTGCATCCCCCGAGTTGTGCAGTGATGCCCATGAGCTGCTCTGGGTGCAACCCTGCTCTGAGGACAAATCCTCCTCCTCCAAAACTGTCCCCTGGCTGCACAGTGGTGTGGATGACTGGATGGTGGTGTGTGCTTCCTCCTGTGCCACCATCACATCATACATCATAATTCTCTGGAGAACAAACAGAGATGGTAGCACATCCATGTCCTCATCACTGATCACTCTGCTTCTCAGCACTATATTCTACTATCAGGAGTTAGTCACATTTTGATTAAAGTGCGTAAGCTCTCACACCACGTTAAGGTTGTTGATACGTGTCGGTACCTAACTAAAAATGGCTGCAGTTTTTTTCTCTAGAAAATTATTTGTATATATTAGCCACTCACTGATGGCCTAATGATGGAGTCAACACTTGTATATATTAGCCACTTGTATATATTAGCCATGCACCCGGGCCAAGACTTGCATATTTTAGCCACGCACTGATGGCCTAACTGCGGCAAACCCAGATGTACTGAGCTACACAGATGTACTGGAAAAACGGCGTCTTTGTGCCCTGAAATAGGAATTGTGTAAAATTTCCCTGCCTATATGTCCCTGCCTAGCCATAGCAACCTCTCCCTACTGTATTCAACAGCAGAGTGGAATGTCCATACAGGGCATGGCTGTGATTGATATGCAACTCAAACTGCAAAGTTTTCAACAAACTTTATTAACAGTACAAACACTGGACCATGGATTTTGATGCCGAAATCCAAAATTAGGCCTAGGTACCTATACACGCACGTGGATTTGAGCAGGGACCCGGTCTGCTCATCACTGTCACATAAATGGAGTTTCATAATTACATCAGTTTATTCTTCATCATTAATACGATATGAGCAATAATCTTCTTTGATGGTTGATGTCTTCTGATCGATGACTGATCGACTCCTAAAAGAGTCGGGTTTCTGGGATTTTTGTGTTGCACATCATTGAAAAATAAGGCGAAACATTAAACCGCCAGGGAAAACCGACATTTTTCTGATGGAACAACATTAGCAAATCGGCCTCGTCATTACTTCTTTTTGGGTTTCCTCTAGGTCCATTGGTATTCTCAATGTCTTCATCAACCTCATTACTGATTGCCTTTTCTGCACATCCATCATTCTCGTTTTGCACCATAACTGTCTTCTCCAGTAAGCCAAGTCTTCTAACATGTTCAGAATTGGATAAAGCTTCTGTTTAGTTCATTGTGCTTGTGGAAGAGGAAGTTTCGAGCGACATCAAGTTATTTCATGGAGAGGGTGACTATTACTGGCAATTAAGAAGGTTCTAACGATGAAGAAGAGAAGAATACGACAAGGAGACCATCTCAGAACCAATTAATACAAGTGTGCGGTAGTGACAGGTTGTCACCGTCACGCCTGAGTGCTTGCCTATACTGACTACCGGTGACTATTCTTCTGCGGGATCTCAGGACGTTCTCATGGGGTCACCACCAGGGATCACTTATATAAGAGGCCCCCAGAAGAATGCACCATGTCCACCTCACACACCTGGCCCACTGTTCCTGCAGTGAATGTCGAGGGCTCTTCTCCCATCACCTCCATCATTGTTTTATCTGTAACTTTCAGTATGACGGTAAGAAGGAGCCCTTGTTTTCCTTTACTTTTCATGCTGACAAAGATCAAAATGTGGATTTTCTGCGCCATTTCCTCACATTAAGGACTAGATTTCAAAGAAAACTGGTTGTGTAAAGAAAGGCGCCGTAAGAGAATGTTAACTCTGGAATCAGACATGAGCCCACGATGTACTGTACAGTAATCATATAAGATTTACACCCCTTTTCCATCAGGTTAGGGGGCTATATCCTGCGGCTGAATAGTCAACCGTCTTGCGTTCTTGTCTTGACAGATGTCCTCAATTTTCTTTATAGCTTTCAGTTGACTGCTGCACAGCATCTATATACATGTGACTCCTACAGTGAGAAAAAAAAGTATTTCATACACTAGCGTTATTGCAAGTTTTCCCACCTACAAAGAATGGAGAGGTCTGTAGGTACACTTCACTTGTGAGAGACAAAAAAAAATCCAGAAAATCACAGTTTGATTTTTAAATATTTTTTTTTACAAGTGACTCCTGTATACAACTGATTCCTATATACATGTGACTCCTATATATACATATACAAGTAACGACTATATAATCCATGTGGATCCATATCGAAATTTATGCATTTTATTGGTATTTTTAAAACATAAAATCTACCGTATGGTCTTTATACTGGAGTTACACATACAACATTTTAGCCCAGTCCAGTACCTTTTTCATGTGTACAGTACTCAGACTGTATGGTAGGGATGCATGCCAAATGATGTATAGGCTGATGGATAATGGATGGCCGTCCTCTAATGTCCTGACACCACCAGGGCTGTATATAATATGGATATACACACACCGATTGCTTTCCTTAGGATATACTAAGGATTATCTTGTACACAAGTGTTGGACCAAACACCTACACTCTTCAGGGGTGCAGCCCCATTTCTTCTGGACAGCTGCACAGCTTCTGTCTGCCACAAAAATAAGAACAGCTCACCTCTTTGTGGTTGTACCACTTCGGGGGCTGCCTCTATTTAGGCCTCAGTGCAGCTGTGGTGTCCCACCATGGGTGTTGCTGATGTATACACCCTTTGCAAAAGCCTGTACTCTAAGTAAAAGGGGTGATGCAGTCGTACCTAAGTTTTGCCTCTAGCTGTCGCTAGTATGGATACTGTATACTTAAAGGGAACCTGTCACCCCCCGTGCCGGGGTGACAGGCTCCCGACCCCCCGCTACAGCCCCCTATACTCACCTGATCCCGCCGGGTCCCGCTTCTGGATCCGGTCGGGTCACAGAGATATCAGCCGCTGCAGCCCAGCGCGTGCGCTGAGAGATGAGTCCAACGCTCATAGATAATGACAGGCGAGTCCAGCGCTCCGTCATTCTCTATGAGCGTTGGACTCATCTCTCAGAGCGCGCGCCGGGCTGCAGGGGCTGATATCTCCGTGACCCGATCGGATCCAGAAGCGGGACCCGGCGGGATCAGGTGAGTATAGGGGGCTGTAGCGGGGGGTCGGGAGCCTGTCACCCCGGCACGGGGGGTGACAGGTTCCCTTTAAGTATTGCACAGCTATAGTACTCAAGCGGTTATTGTTGTTTGTGATTTGTGCACCAATGAGAGCTTTCCTATTCTCTACCTATCTCTTTTCTCCTTCTTTCTCTGCACTCTCTTTTCACCCACTCACAGCAGGTATTACAACCCCTGTAGAAGGTAGTCACATGGGGAGAGGAAGTGTTAGGGAGTCTTAGTCTGTTCCTGTACATAGAGGACACAAGCCAGAACGGTCCCTACAATGGTCACATTGGGCCCTGGCTTATTCCAGGTCCCCTGTTAAAGCCAAAGTCCAGTGTAGTCTGAGGTGTGGTAGTGAATAGATGCACAAGGGAAACAAGGACACTCTTTTCTTGAAAGCAGCACTTCCACACACTGTGCAGTGCTAGACACTCTCAGAGAGGACAAGTCAGGGATCATCCCAGCCCACACCGTGAACAAGTCTAATGGTGCAGGACAGTATCCTTAAGAAAGAGGAACTGATCCAGATAGAGCAAAGTTGCTACAAGCCTACGTACTCTATCTCACAGTGCGGGTGTAACCAGGAAACCTTGGCCACTCTGCCCAACCTAGATAACAAGGTCTGGGACTTGTGTCACCCACTAGGACGGGTCACCCGACACTTGTGGGCAATAGGTGGTGCGAAGACAAAGGTCAAAACATGGGCACAAGTATTCTCTCTACTCTCAAGTACTCTACTTACTCTACTTCTAAAGTTCTGGCAGAGCACAGTACTACATTGGGTTGGGACTCTCTTGACATCCTCCTCTCTACTCTTCTGCAGTTACTCTACTTCTCAGCATGCAACCAAGCCAGCACGGCTGTTTTACCTCTCAAGCTCTCAGCACAAGTCTTGTCAGCCAAGTCCAAAGTATATTGTCAAGTCAGAAGTCCATTGTATATCACTGTATCAAATATTTCTAAAGTAAAATACAGTTTATTTATGGTAACAGGACTCAGTGATTATTGCTTAAGTACCTACACAGTAATGGCACCTTCCTTGGGTCATCTCCCCTTTCTGGGGGTGGCGGTACCAATAGTCCTGGTGGGTCACAACTCCACTCTACAGGGGGGGAACATATCAGTCATACCCAGGCCCTAGAGCTTAAAGCCGGGTTTTCGCGCCGCAGTACAAACTTCTCTCTACTGTTCTCACTTCACTAACTTCACTCTACTCTACTGCAAGTTAGCTCATCTTCTCTACTCCAAAGGCTCTTAGCGCAGTTTCTGTTCTGTCAAGTCTACAGTCTATGGTCTGCTACTGTACAAAGTGTTTTCACAGTAAAGAAGATTTTATTTATGATAACAGGACTCAGTGATCATTGTTCCGGCACCTACACAGTAACTATTCTATCCTTGGGTCATCTCCCCTTTCTGTGGGTGGTGGTACCGATAGTCTGGGTGGGTCACAACTCCAATCTGGACCACTGTGATAAGTACTCAAGGGACCCCCTCACAGCCCGGCGGGTCACCGACCACAGGGAAAGTGTATAGCCAGCCACCTTAAACTAAAAGCAAGTGTGCCCCCATACCTGTGTGCCCAACTGGCACTGGCGTCACGACAATAAAACCACCGGCTGAGATATACTCCGACCAACCACCATAGAAGTGGCGTCACATGGTACCATCTAGCAAGTGACCGGTTGAGAACACACCCCGCAATGGCTGTACGATTGCCGCAACATTGCTAACTCTGTGTGGCCATTGGTCATTATATGCAGGGTATTGCAGTTTATGACCTGCCCTGGTGACACAGCCGCCGCTGTCAGGTAATGGGCTGTGTTGTCTCCAACATCTGGGTACAACAATACAGAAGCTTTCACTTCACTCTGCTCATTGTATTGCAATCATCTAACATGGTGGCTAAGTCACCAGGAGAGGTCAAGAAGTCAAGATGCTTGTCCAGTGCTGGAATCCCCTGTATACAGAACAATGGCCTCTAGTGGATATTGTCCCTATATACCAGGGATGGGGAACCTGCCGCCCTCCAACTGGTGCAAACTTGCAAAACTACAACTCCTATCGTGCCTGGAAAGCCATATCTTTAGCAGGTTCCCCATCCCCCCTGTATCATGCGGTAGTGGAGGGTCCTGGGATGAGTGTGCACATTCCTCGTCCTCCTCGCGTGTCTCCGTGCTGTGTTATTGATTGATGCGCAGCCATGATACAGATCATCAGATTGTCTGCAGACAGAGAGCATACTGTACATATTGTCCCCCAGAGCAAGCCCCCAGAATGTAAATAGCAGGGGCCCGGGCCAATATAATCCTCACATGCAAACAAAGCTGGGCACGATATCCCCTCTTCTGTACAGTTACACACTGTATACAGTGTGCAGCTGATCATACACATATAGATAAGTATAAACCAACCTCCATCTTATTACTATGGCGACTGCGCAGAGCTGTCATTGACTGGACAGTTCCTAGATTGGTCATCTCTTCAAGTTCTCTGTGTAGATGGGGTTCGGTTCGTGAATATTTGCCCATGTCTTCTTGTAGATGTGACGTGCACATGAATTGAGTGGTGATGTCTGCTCTGCGTGTACACAGATTGATTAGCCATGCCTTTTCTGTGTGCATGGATTGATTGACCATGTCTGCCCTGTAAGACAGGATGTGCATATATCTATATTGACTGGTCATGTCTGTTCTGTGGGGGTGGGCTGTGTATATGAATTAATTAACCCTTAATCAGTGAGATTTGTATACCAATTGATTGGTTGTGTCTGCTCTGTTTGGATGTCACATGCATCACAGATTAACCATGTCTGTTCTTGTGGCTGAGATGTGTTCACAGATTGATTAGCCATGTCTGTCCTGTGAGGATGGTCTGTGTTCACAGATTGATTAGCCATGTCTGTCCTAAGTGGTTTGTCTAGGTTCCCTGGTTGATTAGCCATGCCTATTCTCGGTAGATTGGTTGTGTTCACCTATTCATTAGTCAAATCTGTTCTGTGTAGCTGGCTTGTGTTCACAGATTAGCTCACCATATCTATGTGGCTGGGTTGTGGGCACTGATTGATTAGCCATGTCTGTCCTGTGTGTCTGGGCTGTGGTCACAAATTGATTAGCCATGTCTGTCCTGTGTGTCTGGGCTGTGGTCACTAATTGATTAGCCATGTCTGTCCTGTGTGTCTGGGCTGTGGTCACAAATTGATTAGCCATGTCTGTCCTGTGTGGCTGGCCTGTGGTCACTGATTGATTAGCCATGTCTGTCCTGTGTGTCTGGGCTGTGGTCACAAATTGATTAGCCATGTCTGTCCTGTGTGTCTGGGCTGTGGTCACTGATTGATTAGCCATGTCTGTCCTGTGTGTCTGGGCTGTGGTCACAAATTGATTAGCCATGTCTGTCCTGTGTGTCTGGGCTGTGGTCACTGATTGATTAGCCATGTCTGTTCTGTGTGTCTGGGCTGTGGTCACTGATTGATTAGCCATGTCTGTCCTGTGTGTCTGAGCTGTGGTCACTGATTGATTAGCCATGTCTGTCCTGCGTATCCTGGCTGTGGTCACTGATTGATTAGCCATGTCTATCCTGTGTGTCTGAGCTGTGGTCACTGATTGATTAGCCATGTCTGTCCTGTGTGTCTGAGCTGTGGTCACTGATTGATTAGCCATGTCTGTCCTGCGTATCCTGGCTGTGGTCACTGATTGATTAGCCATGTCTATCCTGTGTGTCTGAGCTGTGGTCACTGATTGATTAGCCATGTCTGTCCTGTGTGTCTGAGCTGTGGTCACTGATTGATTAGCCATGTCTGTCCTGCGTATCCTGGCTGTGGTCACTGATTGATTAGCCATGTCTATCCTGTGTGTCTGAGCTGTGGTCACTGATTGAGTCTTGAGGTTATTATTACTGGATATAGAGCAAGGAACTAATGCCCAGTCTCCAGAAGGGCAGAGAAGTCCCATTTCTATGTCAGGTGAAATGGATTGATTGCTTGTGTCTGCTCTGTATAAACATTAAATGCACCACAGATTAGCCATGTCTTTCCTTGTGGCTAGGATGTGTTCACCAATTGATTAGCCCTGTCAGTCCTGTGTGGATGGGCAGTCTTCACTGATTGATTAGTCATGTCTGCTCTTTGTCACTGATTGATTAGCCATGTCTATCCTGTGTGGCTGGGCTGTGCTCACTGATTGATTAGCCATGTCTGTCCTGTGTGGCTGGGCTGTGCTCACTGATTGATTAGCCATGTCTATCCTGTGTGGCTGGGCTGTGGTCACTGATTGATTAGCCATGTCTATCCTGTGTGGCTGGGCTATGGTCACTGATTGATTAGTTATGTCTGTCCTGTGTGGCTGGGCTGTGGTCACTGATTGATTAGCCATGTCTATCCTGTGTGGCTGGGCTATGGTCACTGATTGATTAGTTATGTCTGTCCTGTGTGGCTGGGCTGTGGTCACTGATTGATTAGCCATGTCTATCCTGTGTGGCTGGGCTGTGGTCACTGATTGATTAGCCATATCTATCCTGTGTGGCTGGGCTGTGGTCACTGATTGATTAGCCATGTCTGTCCTGTGTGGCTGGGCTGTGGACAATGATTGATTAGTTATGTCTGTCCTGTGTGGCTGGCCTGTGGTCACTGATTGATTAGCCGTGTCTGTCCTGTGTGGCTGGGCTGTGGTCACTGATTGATTAGCCATGTCTATCCTGTGTGGCTGGGCTGTGGTCACTGATTGATTAGCCATGTCTGTCCTGTGTGGCTGGGCTGTGGACAATGATTGATTAGTTATGTCTGTCCTGTGTGGCTGGCCTGTGGTCACTGATTGATTAGCCGTGTCTGTCCTGTGTGGCTGGGCTGTGGTCACTGATTGATTAGTTATGTCTGTCCTGTGTGGCTGGGCAGTGTTCACTGATTCTTCAGTCCTGGGGTTATTATTACTAAATATAGACCTAATCCCAGTGTCCTGAAGAACCAAGAAAAACCAAGTCCCATTTCTAAGAAGTAAAAGGTATCGAAGCCTCTTATGTAGCTATCTAAGCCCTATCTAAGCTATACATTTATATGTGTATAAGCTGCTTGTGTAGATACCTAATCCACTGCTATAGGTATAAAAGCCTCTTGTGTAGTTATCTAATCCACTTGTATAGGCATTTATGTTACTTGTGTAGGCATCTAAGCTACATGCATAGGTATGTAAGCACCTTGTGCAGGGATCTAATGGTGCGTTTACACAGAGAGATTTAGCTGACAGATTTTTAAGCCAGGGTCTTGGTTGCTAGGGGCAACAGAGCCAATTTTACTTTACGCAGTGTTAATTAGCGCTATTTTACGGCGACTGCGCAATCCGCAAAATAGCGCTAAGTAACACTAACTAAATAGAATGTGTGAACATAGCCTAAGCACTCTCACTTACTGTGTGTTTGTAAAGCACTTTTGTAGGTATATAAGCTATTGGTGTGAGTATTTTATGCCCTTGGTAAATATGATCTTTACTGGCAGATAGATTTATCAGATGGATTTATTGGCAGATCTTAGTTACCACCGATCAATATCACCGCTAATTTCTGATCTCATGTGTTTCCCTGTCATCCACTGTTCATAATACTGCGTGTAATGGAAAAGTGAAAGGCACGGGTCAGGCAGGCAGCCTCCAGGTGGGCACGGCTGGCATCTCCCTGACCTCAGCGCCTGACATTATACATTCAGGGGAGACAGTGCTGAAGGGCAGCCAGGAGAAGCCAGAATGATATGAATACACAGAGGCACTGAGGCTAAATCCGGCTCCTCGCACACCCTTGATGGCTTCAGTTCAGATGTGTCACATGACTGGAAGCAAAGGCAAAAGAGGATCTGAAGAATGGAGCAACTACTCCAACACTGACTAGAAGAATTCACAAAATCGTCACCTGGGATTAACCCAGGACTTAATGAAGTAAAAGGGTTAATGCAAATGGTCTCCAACCTGTGGCTGGACTTCAGGGACCCAACCAGGGTCACGTCACTGGACATGTCATTTTAGTGGTCTCCAAACTGCAGGTGGATATATCTGTGTACATATATCACTGAACCCACTAGTAGTGGCATGACCATAAGCAGGTACAGACATGGACAAGCTGATCACATGACTGAGACGTTAACGGGACACGGAGGCATCTGCAGGGAAAGTGATCCGTGTTCTGACTTTCTACGTTGATTGTAGAACTGGGCGTTTTTTGGCTTTAGCGAATACACATCGGGACCAAACTATTCTGTTTTCATGCAGTGTTCCCCTATTCTGATAATGATCATAGACATTCTCGGTACTAGAACTTTCTCATGCCTTCTCCGGTTTTATAATGTGTTTTCATAAGAGTTTTGCCTTTATTTCTCCTTATTGCTTGCTCTGCAGCTATGAACGTTTGATCTTGAGACTTTGCAGAAAGAAATTTTCATGGGAAGAACCAGATGATCCCATTAAATGTTGTCACACAATGGAGCTTTACATATATTCTCAGGAAACCTTGAAGGACTGTGGAAGCCGGGGTCACCAGTGAAGCGGCCATAGCATGGATGTACGTGGCACGGTGCCAGCCAGTTATCTGTCCCACGCTGCACACATCTTCTGGACATGGGGAGAATTGAACCTAAATAAAAGACTCTTTCACACAGATAAAAATATTCCTTATGTAAGCCTGGGAACGCCAAATGCGTATTTACTCTGAAAACACAGGAAGGGATCTCAAGCAAAGAGTAAGCATTAAATAAGCCATTACAGGAGGGATATGGCTTCATCCCGAGACGTCTGTGCTGGGGTAAGACTGTCCCGAAGATCATGATGCTGTGCTGGGAAGAAGCTCCATTGATGCTTACTACATCCCAGCCATGCTGTGCCGTAACCACAAAAATATAGGAGATCACAATCTAATCTCCGTATCCAATCCAATCCATATATCACTACAATCGCAACTGACTCTAGAAGTTTACACCCTGTATGACACATTTGGACACCTATCAGCGTTACACCCCTTGTGTCTGCCATGGAAAAGGCACAGATTTGTACCTTCTCTATGGTGTACGCCAGCCTTAACGCCCTGCTCGCCTGATGGGTGGGCGTCAAGGCAGGGAAGAAGCATGGCCTCCTCCTGCGCCTAAGTTATCATAGTTTATGCCTGGAAACAGGCATAAACCAAGCAAATGTCTACACCTGCTCCAGAACAGGTGTAGATTTTTGTGCAGGTGCAGGTCTGGCTTTACTAAGAGGCGTGCATCTCTTATGGTGGTTTTACACGGAACGATTTATCGTTCGAATTTGCATGATAACGATCTAATTCGAACGATAATCGTACGTGTAAACGCAGCGAACAATCAAGCGACGAGCGAGAAATCGTTCATTTTGATTTTTCAACATGTTCTCAAATCATCATTGATCGTTCACAAAAACTTCGCAGATCGTTCAGTGTAAACAGTCTTTCAACGATTTCACCTATGTGTGAGATAGGCTAAAACGATCACATAACGATTTTTCCGTACGATGTATCGTTCCTTCTAAACGCTGATCGTTATAAAAAAACATTGTTCATTCAAAATCGTTAATCGTGCGATTGGGCGAATTATCGCTCCGTGTAAAAGTACCATTAGTAAATCCGGTTAGGAAAATGGGGACGGGGCTTTATTTAAGTCTGGTTTACGTTTACACCAGTCTTAATAAATGTCCCCCATTTTATCACTCTCATCGCCCTTGGCCAAGATAAAAGGAGGAGTAGCTGACTGCTACAAATGGTAATGTAGCTTGGATAAAATGTGCTTGATCATGGATGCAAATGGCTATACCAGTTCTCTATGGTGACAAAGGAACTTTGGAAGTCAATGAATTGTAACTCCAGAAAGAAGGGGAGGGATTGCTGGCTATCTATCTTCCTCATGTTCTGCACCTGACCCCCACACCTGACATGATTGGGGTATTGGGACCATTGATGCCATGGAATAGAATACATTACTGGTGATATGGCCAGTAACCAATAATTGGCAGAAATTAACTTAGAAATGACCCCATAGTGACCCCTTCGGCTCTTACCCACTTACCCACGAGCACATGAAGAGTCGACTTATTTTTCTTAATCTGGAGATGTAACATGAGGCACCAGGGCCTCCAAAACAATCTGTAGCAGGGTTTTTCCATTTATAATACTGGTTGACTGCACAGGCACCAGGATCAACTTTTGACTGCTACCTCTGTACCCCCAATAACCATGCCTCTAGAACATGGCTCTTGGGTTAGTAACACTGCTCATGTGTAGAGTCAGCCCCATAGGAAAAATTAAAAATGGTAGAGAGGGAAGAACATGTTTAGAACTTGGGGTCAGAGTCAGTAGGGGTCTCAATGCCCCTTTACCAGAAAACACCAGTGGTATAAATGACATATTGTATGATGAGTGGAGGCCCTGGTATATATGGTATATTTTTTGGACTGGATCTGTGTTCAAGTTACTTCCCAGGAAGCCTAAGTTGGTTTCCTCTCCATGGATAATATTACTTTTATATGTAGCGCTAAAGCTTGTTGCCATGGTCTCCAATATGGTTCATGGTGTAAAGAGCCTCTCAGTTTGGGGGGGGACCGGAAAACCTGGAGGAAACAGGGGGATAGTAAAGAGACTTTTCAAGGTAACAATGCTAACCACTGAGCCACCATGCTACTCCCTGCTTGCACATACTTCAGTATGGTATATAAACTCTTGCCCCTTACCCCTCATACAATTTGTGAATCTCTGGCGGACGTGCACTCTGATATAATAAAGGGAAGTTCCCTTAAATACGTCAGGAACCTTGCAGCTTTGGACTCCTCCATGTAGTTACTTAACCACTAATATAAGAATTAAGCTTCCAAATTGCTACAGAGAAGAAACGTTTATCCGCCCGCTCATCTCGTCTGACCTTGACGAACAATGAAAGGGAATAGAAAATGGCTTCATTGTTGCGGAGATTGTGATCTCTGTAATCAGAATGAAGTGACCCGGTGTCTCCGAGTGGCTTCACCGGGAGGGCAGAGTACAGAGTCGGCTTCCTGGCCAAGAGAGGTTGGCAGGAGTTTGACCACGGTAATTACTTCTCTGATGGGGAGATAAGTTTTATCAGCACAATCTCAATGGTTCTGACCTATTGGGCACTGGAGGAGGAGGACGCCATCTGCTCTTGACGTCATTGCCCTGTGAACGCTACAAGAATAAGGAGGAGGTTTATTCTGCTGCGTAATGACAAGATGCAGCTGCAGGCACAAGGAGGAGAGTTTGAGGGTCCGGATAATAAAGAGGGACTTACAGTGTTAGTGTTACAAGGCAGACTACAGTGAAATACATGCATGAAGGACTCCTGCATCCCCCTACCAAGGACCCAAGGTGGGAATTACATCATACAAGTCACGGAGATTTTACACTAAAGTAGTGCTGGTGGGACTGACTTTAGTCTTTACAGCTGCAGCAGAGAGAATCTTTTGGACATCTCCATGATAAGAACCATTCATTAACCCTTACAATATAGACTAGCAGGATATGCAAGTCAGCCTTCATCTACAATGTAGGGTTAATGTCCTCCTGACTAGATGGTCCATAGTAGATAGGTATAGGCCAACCTTTGGGTCCCACAATTAACCTAAGGGTCATAGGGTCCTGTCCCTTTTCCTACTGAAGAAGATATGCAAGGTGGAAACGGCCGAGTGCACACAACTAGCTACTTATCCCGTTTACCCTTATGACTTTCCTAGAAACTGTTCAGCCAGAAATAAGGACCACCAAAATAAGACCCCCTTCCCCCCAAACATGCACACTAATCACTTTTATGGCACGAGACATGTAACATATACATGGTGCGGCTCTAAACTCTGGCAATTGTAAATGATGTCCACTGTGTAAAGGAGAGGTGAACAGACAAAAAACCATTGAATGTACAAACTAGACAAGAGCGCAACAACCTCCAGAGGTTCCCAGCCTGGGGCTTACCAGCATGACATGAAGGGAGTTTTAGTTGGGAACACAGTTGTACCCCATGCAGCCTGACTCTTTTTCATTCTCTCTTTTCTATCAGGGGAACATATCCTACATGAATACTGTGTAACACCCGTGTCCTGTGCATGCGTAATCCGGAACGCATCCTGACAGATGAGCAGGGAAGATGCTGGGGGGGCTATGGAGCTGAGGCCTCATGTCTGCACTATATAGGGGCAGCTGTGTTTCTATAAGTGGTAAAGGCAAGAGGCACCATGGCAGCCCACAGTCAGACAGTTACATACGTGTTGGACTGTGCCCTCTCTACTGATGGATATTCCTTATAATGTTCTTGTTTCTATATAAGATCCAGCAAAACGCAGAAATCGCTGAGCTCAGGGAGACCAGCGACAAAAAAATTAAATGGAGTACTCACTGAAGAGTCTCCACTGATGCATTGCCCCCTATAAATTTAAATATGCAAAAGAAGGGTCCGTGGAGTCTCAGTTACGAGTCTCAAAACACGGGAATAGCCAGATATCCCTCCAGGGAGGGAAGCCTATTGGCAAGGGGGTGCCTCCCAGTGGGGAGATCACCAAACCACCCTGATACGTAGCCCCTTAAGTCCCACTCGGTTGCGAGTATTGGAACATAAATAGGGAAATACCAGGGTGGCCCCTTATATGTCAAAGTCTAACTCTGTGGCGAGTATTGCGACATGACAAGGGTTTACCAAGGCTAGGCATCCATCCACAGACAGATGTTTCGGGGTATTTGCCCCTCGTCAGTGTGAAGTAGGATTCTGGCTAACAGGGGCAATGAAAAATAGACCAACAAAACACAGCAATCGCTGAGCTCAGGGAGACCAGCGACAAAAAAATCATAATCGTAACTGAGACTCCACAGACCCTTCTTTTGCATATATAAGATCCAGACCCACAGCTTTTCTAATCACTTACATTATCATGGCAAGAATAACCTAAGGCAGTGGAGCCAGCCAGACATCTCATCCCTAATATCCTCACCTAATAGTAGACTATCATTCTAATACTCTCTAACCTTACAGTGTGATAGATTCGCTGCCCTGTGTGTTAGTGCCCCCTATGTGCAGACGCTAGCTTTATTGTGGAATATTTCTGCACCCTGTCATGAGGCAATAGACTTGTTTGGAGCGTCTGATCCTTCAGTCAACAAAAAAATCTCTTGGCTTGGAAACAAGCATGCATGGCATGAGGAGAGAGCAGCCATCAGACAGGCACATACATCTCTGCTGAGGTAGAGAGGTGCTCGGCCCTTATCTCCTCATCCTCGAGTGCAGCCCTAACAGCCCCATAAGGATCTTATCAGCACCCTGAATTATTTCATCTCAGCTTTCAAGTGCCGGCAGGAAGGTGGAAGTGCGGTTATGTCTCCTCCGACCACTCGGAATTCACCTCTTGTTTAAGTTGTATTGACTTGAAGGTATTTTACTTGAGAAGTTGTGCTAAGATGGAGTGGTGCCAGCAGACGTCCCAGGGTCTGTCACACAGCGAGTTTACCTGTGACAGGTGTGAGACATAATACAGACCATGGCAACGATAAAGAAGTAGCCATCTAGGTCAAGTGGCACAATTTCATTTCTTAAAGGGCTTGTCCACTTTGGATAACTTCTTGCATCACAGCAGGGCAGATAATGTTTCACTAGTTCATGGACCAGCTATGGAATAGAACATTTTAGTATAAAACACTCAAGACTTATAATTGTTGCTATTAAGACTTTATCAGGATACGTGCATTAAAGAACAGTGCATATATGATCTTTAGTTACAGGGAACATTAGCGTATAGGTCAGTCGGTGAGCGTCCTGCCTTCTTGGTCTGTTAGTGAAAGACTTGAGAGAAGGATTTAGTGGTCCACAAGGAACGGTAACCAAAGTGAGATCATTCTTTATATCTACATCCATTGAGGAGGGATCAGGAATGGGCAGCCAAAGACGTCAGATATTCCCTGTGTGGATAATATAACAAACTTTACATAAGAAGTCAACAGTTGATATCTATGCCAGCTCATATCCATGAAATAACACTTAAGGTCCATGCCCGGGGCCTTGCGCTCATACTCACACCCCAGTCTCCTGGGTAAATACATAGCAGTCAGGTGAAGAAGCCAAACCTTGAGCAATCACAGAATATCATGTTATACAATGATGATAAAGAAGCAGAGAGATCAACATACCACCACAAAGCAGCCAGAACGCCTCCGCTGGTGACCTGTGGCACTGCTACACCGTCACAAACTACACTCTGCTTCATCATGTTTACCTTCATTTGTCTCAGACATTGTTGTATGCACATTAAGACATGTTTCCTGGCAGAACAGACATCTCCGCAAAACAAACCGATGGCGGAGGTAAACGTTCAGTAACACGCCACGGCCGGGAGGAAAGGTAAATATGCACATACCTGCCGGCAGTCCGCAGTGAAAATAAAGAGCTGATCTGAGTGCGATAAGGCCTGCAGTTCCCTGCTCAGCATCTGACCTGCTGCACCCACCTCCATCAGACCCAGATCCATTCCCACCATTAGGATACCGTTGAGGTGTTGATGGCTCACCCACCATTAGGATACTAGTGGGGTGTTGATGGCTCACCCAACCATTAGGATACTAGTGGGGTGTTGATGGCTTACCCACCATTAGGATACCAGTGGGTTGTTGATCACTCAACCACCATTATGATACCATTGAGGTGTTGATGGCTCACCCACCATTAGGATAACAGTGGGGTGTTGATGACTCACCATCCATTAGGTTACTAGTGGGGTGTTGATGACTCACCCTCCATTAAGATACTAGTGTGGTGTTTATGACTCACCCTCCATTGGGATACCAGTGGGTTGTTGATGGATCACCCACCATTAGGATACCGGTGGGGTGTTTATGCCTCACCCACCATTAGGATACCAGTGGGTTGTTGATGGCTCACCCACCATTAGGATACCGGTGGGTTGTTGATGGCTCACCCTGGTGAAGGTGGCAGCAACATATAGATCCTGTGTATTTTGTATAGGATGGAGATTATATAAAAACATATAAATCCTGTGTATCCTGTATAGACCAAAGAATTTACAGATCCCATGTATCCTGTATAAGCTTGACGTGTTTATCCCGGCCGGAGATTATATAAAAACATATAGATCCTGTGCATTCTATGTAGGTCGGAGATATAAGAACAAACAGAGCCCATGTATCTCATATAGGCAGGGCCGTATTTACCACTAGGCACCCGTGGTCCGGTGCCTAGGGCAGCACCTTGCAGGGGGGCAGCAGCAGGGAGCAGGGGGAAAGAAACAACTTGTTTGTTTTTATTTTTTTAGTCTCCCACCTCCCATTCAGACTTAAATTTGTTGTCTTTTGGAGGGAGGGGGGAGGTGTGATGGAATTGTTCAGGTCTGGAGCTATTACCTACCAATCTACCAATCCTGTGCTGAGAATTTATTCACACAATATGCACACTGCTCTAAGCATTGATTCAATTTATGTTTTAAGCAGTTAAAAACCAGCAAAAATGCGATTCAGACAGTGTTTCTACATGTAGAGAAATGCATGTGGCCGAAAACACTGTCCCCTACTCTCCCCAAGATGGGGCGTCTTCAGGTTTAGTGCCTAGGGCAGCAGCAGCTGTTAATACGGCCCTGCATATAGGCTGGAGATGATATAAAAACATATAGAGGGAGATTTATCAAAAGGGTGTAAAGTAGAACTGTCTCAGATGCCCCTAGCAACCAATCAGATTCCAGATTTCATTCTTTACAGATTCCTTGGAAAATAAAAGGTGGCATCTAATTGGTTGCTAGGGGCAACTAAGCCAATTCTACTTTACACCAGTATCCTGTATAGGCCGGAGATTATATAAGAACATATACATTCCGTATATCTTACATAGGAAACACTTAGATTCCCTTTATTAATAGATAGAATGATCTAACTTGCCTGTGAAATATAGCCGCTAAGGGTTCCCTCACAAACTATTTTTGTCTGATGTTTTTAAGGCCCCCAAAAATGCTGTGTTTTTTTATGCATTTGTGTTTTTTTCTGTATCTTTTTTTTTTTTTTTTTATTTCCCCTCAACCATCACATGACCCAGCTGCTGGACCACAAAATGTGATAAAAACCCCATAAAAAAATTTCTTACAGGCAGCAATGTTGTTTTTGAGTGAACCGGAACAACCCCGTTTAAGTCTATGGGAGAAAAAACGCCACACTCATCTCCTCTCCCATATCTAAGCTATCTCCTGTCATTGTCTTCTCTTTGTTTCTTGTCCATCTCTCTCACTCATCCTCATCTCAACAAGAAAAGTTGAGGGCCCAGAGCTTTGGAAAGTGTACAATGGATCCTTTACACTGATACATTGTTACAGACCCTCAGCTGTGTGAACAGGATGATAAAGGCAGACAGTGCTGCAGGTACCTTACACAGGATGGTCTACACTGACACACTGTAACAGACCTTCAGCAGTGTTGCTGCAGTTACCTCACTCAGGATCGTCTACACTGATACACTGTTATACATTTTCATCAAGTATTTAAGCTTTCAGCAGAGTCATCTGTATAAACCCAGAGCTGACAGGTAATAAGGCCGCATATTTCACCATAAAGGCTCCATTCACACTGACCTGAGAGCTCTTGATCTGAGTAATCACTTCCTATGAGTGCCCAGTGTCAGGCAGCAGCTGGGAAAGTATAAAGGGATTAGTGCACAGTTAGGAGGCACTTTTATGTTTGGCTAAACCTTTATCCAAGATAATCTTTAGCATTAATATAATGAATATGTGAAGAATGAGATCGTCATAAAACAGGACGTAGAAGAGGAAGAAAAAAAGAGAAGAAACAGAGGAGGAGTAAAAGAAGAAAAGAAGAAGAAACAAGGAGGAAAAGAAGAAACAGGAGAAGAAAAGAAGAAGAAACAGAGAAGGAAAAAAGAAGAAACAGGGGAGAAGGAAAAAAAGAGAAGAAACTGAAGAGGTGAAAAAGGAAGAAAAAGAAGAAACAGAAGAGGAAAAACAGAAAAAGACACTAATTTACATAATACTAGAGCATGGGTCTCCAAACTGCCCTCCAGCTGTTGCAAAACCACAACTCCCATCATGCCTAGACAGTTAAAGCTTTGGATTTAGCTGTCCAGGCATGATGGGAATTGTAGTTTTGCAACAGCTGGAGGGCTGCAGTTTGGAGACCCATGTACTAGAGTATGGGAGCCTATAGGTAGGAAAAAGGGAAGGAAGTTAAAAGAAAAGTGTGGAGCCTAAGATGTTTGTCTGGCAGGTTCTTAAGAGATGAATTGTAGCTGGAAGAAATCATCATGGAGCCCTGGGCCGGAAGTAAATGTGACGCCTCAGATCAAAAAAAGATGTCACGTTTGAGTCACTCAATGATCTTTTTTGTATTTTGTAGAACATTATTTGGTTGTGCTGCCCTGATGTGGAAAAGGTTGGGAAACACTCCTGCCTTAAAGGAAAGCTGTCACCCTCGTGCCCCCTGTACGTACCTGATCCCGCCGGGTCCCGCTTCTTGATTCGGTCGGGTGACGGAGATATCAGTGCCCGAAGCGCGCTCCTGAGATGAGTCCAACTCTCATAGAGAATGACAGAGCGTCGGACTCACCAGTCATTCTCTATGAGAGTTGGACTCATCTCAGGAGCGCGCGCGGCGGGCTTCGGGCGCTGATATCTCCGTCACACGGATCACACGAATCAAGAAGCGGGACCCGGCGGGATCTGGTACGTATAGGGGGCTCTAGCGGGGGGGGGGGGGGGGGGGGGGGGGTCGGGAGCCTGTCACCCAGGCACGGGGGGGGGGGGGATGACAGGTCCTCTTTAACTCCGTCCCCAACAGAACTGAGTTCAGTATATTGGTCGTGCCCATTTCAATCCATCACGTGGCCCAAAATTAATTGTTCACCCCTATGATAGTTAATAAATAATGTTAATAATAATTCCATAGCATTTTACAATTTTGGGGGTACATACATAGACAAAAAACAGACATACACATGTAGCTATCAAGCCATAGATGAGAAGTGAGACCCTGCTCACAAGAGCTTACACACTATGAGGAAGGGGTTGGAGACAAAAGACGGAGGGGCAGAAGTTCTTCATTGTTACTATGGTCCGACCATCTTTATAAATAAGGCAGTGCAGGTGACGTTTGGTGAAACAGCCACCAACCAATGCCATATGAACAGGGCTAAGTGCCTAAGTGCTTGGCGTGTGTGTATGGGGGGAACAATTAAGTTAGGGACCCCGATAAGCCTGCTTGAAAAGATGAGTTTTGAGGGCACGTTTGAAGCTTTGGGTATTGGAGGTGAGTCTGACATTCTTAGTTAAAATCGATCCCCTACAACATGATATCATCATAAGTGGCTATGACATTATCATTGAATAATGAAACCTGAATTAAGTGAATCAATGTTACCCCCTCTAGTGGTGCGTGCAGTAGAACCTTAGAGTACTATTACATGGAATGAAAATTGGCCAAATCAGCCCTATCTGGCACATTATCGTTCCGTTTAATAAAGACAACGATCAGCTGATGATTGTTGTCATCGGCTGATCGTTGATATAGGTTCTGACCTATAATTGTCAAGCGCCAACCGTGCACCGCTACCTGTAATAGCGGTGCGCGGCCGGCACTGACAATTAACAAAGAAGAATACATTACCTATCCAGGCTGCAGGGCTCCTCTTGCTCTGTGCTTCTCCCAGGGTCCCACGCTCTCCAGCTTCAGAGTGGCCTGTCTCAGCTGACAGGTCGCTCAGCCAATCACTGGCCGGGACCGCCGCGGGACTCTCAGCTGAGACAGGCCGCTCTGAGGCTGAAGCGCGCGGACTCAGGGAGAAGCACAGAGCAAGAGGAGCCTTGCAGCCTGGACAGGTAATGTATAAAGTTTAAACAAGGGTTGCAAGGACATTGGTAACGGTAATTGGTCCCTGCAGCCCTTAAACGATTATCGGGCCGTGTAATAGGCCCACTAAACGAGCGCTGATCTAGTAGATCTGTGCTCGTTTACATTTATTATCGGGCCATCATCGGCCCGTGTAATAGTACCCTAAGGCTATAAGAGCTGTGTATATATATTGTTAGCAATGTCCGTGCAGCCCCCGCCCTAGTATAAAAAAAATAAACCTTACACATACCTCTCTGTGTTCCCCAGTGCAGGTGAGGTTGGGTAAACCAGGGAGAAGGACACCAGGGAGGGAGAAGAGGTATGCATAAGGTTTATTTATTTTTGGTACACAGTCATCACATGATGATTTTTAGGCTGGAATAAACGACAACGATCAGGCAAAAGGAAATAAATAAGAAAACGAAAATGACTGAAAAAGTGGAGTAGAGTGGAGTCTTTATACTATTGACTTACTAGAGCTGCACAGAAAGGATAGCTCCAGATCTAAGTAGGTATAATCAAGTGACTCAGGAGTGTGGATCCTTGATTAATCTGTGGATCAGTTCACATTGTGGCAGAACTGAATTGCTTAAAGAGACTGTGTCAGTAGGTTTCTGCTGTCCTATCTAAGGGTAACATAAACCAGTGACCAATGACAGAGAAGCTGTACAGAATGACGTATCACTTACATTGTTCTGTGCAGCTGATCCAGAGATATGGTCAATAAGTAGTCTTCTCCATTATGTGCATGAGCTCAGTAGTCCTCAATATTCATGAGACGCAGAAATCTCCGCCCAAAAGCTGCTGATTTGCTGTTATCTATCCATGCTGTGAATAGGCAGTCAACTGTCAATCAGCAGCTGGAGGGCAGGGGGAAGAGTGTGGCAAGACTCCTATTCTCTTGCATATTAGGGGAACGGCTGAACAGAATGATGTCAGTAATGTAACGATTTGTTCAGCATTTCTGTCACTAGTTTATGCTGCCCTCAATTAAAGCACCATAAACATAGTGACAGATTCCCTTTGAGTGAGCATAACAGCATTGATAGAATTGATAGTCATATATCCAATGCCTTTTTATATCAAGATGAGGCAGTTCTGTGGAGGGCAGAGTCATGATAAGTAGTGGCACCTGGGTTGTTGCTGATCCATCCCTAGTCACAATCCAGCGCTACATTGGGTGAGGAAATTATATGACTTCTATCAACTTCTTGTTTGTCCTCCATAATTATTAAATAAACTGGAATTGACCAAAGAAAATATTTCCCTGCATAAACCCCATCTGTCTCCTTCTCCCTGTTATAATGGACGGGTACATAGACGACGTTTATCAGATCTTCACATGGGAACAGTGGGAACAAAAACAAACTTCATGTTACTAAATGTAATAGATGAGAAGGCTTTGTGTAAACTGTGTCCCCCATTAATTCGCTGGCAGCGGGCACAGGCCGGGGGTCCGTCCCTATAGAACAAGCCCAGGATCTCTGCTCCCTCCCATTAACTAATAATGAACGACCACAAAGCGAGAACATCTGGGATTCCTGCTCTGTTCAGCAGAATTTATGTCATGTTTTAATTATTGGAAAATAAATTTCTTGTAGAAACATTCCCACTGGGGGTTTTAAGTGAACAGATGTATTACAGGCTATTACAGGCCATACCTCAACCATAGGAGCAGAGCAATGTGCCCCGAGTTATACAGCGCTGAAGAGTAAACAGTACTGGGGGAGGGGGCTCAACTTATATGAAATGGACTGAATTGCTAAGAGGCTAGTTGTGTTCTGGGGGGGGGTTGACCCCCTCAAATCATAAAATAATTTACTGTAAAGCTTAGTTGTACTACCGCTTCTCACCACTAATAGTGATAACATCTGCCATAGAAACAAATGAAACAGTGCCCCCAAGGCTAATCTGCCCCATTTGTCTGAATACACAAAAACACAGAAAAATGCAACAGACCCACCATAGACATGAAAATAATTAAAAGCAGCCCCCCCCCCCAACTGCCCAAAAAATTCCCACAAAAATAATGAGTCTCTTGGTTACTATTTGCAAACAGCGTAAACTGCCTCACCACGATAAGGTGGACTCATATCGAGGCAGACCCTACACTGTATGGCCTCTCCATGGCGTATAATACGCCTATGCTCTGGGCATGCAAGATCCGTCTAATACCTGCAAAAATAATTGCATCACCTGGGTGAGACAGGTGAAGTGCACGACCAAATAGAGGCAGCCACTCCCCCAACTGGAACACAGAAAAAAAAAAAAGGAAAAAATTGGTCAGCTCTCCTAGAACACTGTTCACACTAGGCAGGAGCACGTTGCCATGGCTGAAATTGCAAACACACAAAAACACAGAAAAATGCAACAGCTCACCGCAACAGCAAGATACAGACCCACCATAGACATGAAAATAATTAAAAGCAGCCCCCCCCCAACTGCCCAAAAAATTCCCACAAAAATAATGAGTCTCTTGGTTACTATTTGCAGCGTAAACAGCGTAAACTGCCTCACCACGATAAGGTGATGCAATTATTTTTGCAGGTATTAGACGGATCTTGCATGCCCAGAGCATAGGCGTATTATACGCCATGGAGAGGCCATAGTGTACATACAGTGTAGGGTCTGCCTCAATATGAGTCCACCTGGTGAGGCAGTTTACGCTGTTTGCAAATAGTAACCAAGAGACTCATTATTTTTGTGGGAATTTTTTGGGCAGTTGGGGGGGCTGCTTTCAATTATTTTCATGTCTATGGTGGGTCTGTATCTTGCTGTTGCGGTGAGCTGTTGCATTTTTCTGTGTTTTTGTGTGTTTGCAATTTCAGCCATGGCAACGTGCTCCTGCCTAGTGTGAACAGTGTTCTAGGAGAGCTGACCAATTTTTTCCTTTTTTTTTTCTGTGTTCCATTTGTCTGAATACCTATTCAATAGTCTTCACGGGGACTGTACAAATAATGTGATGAAGATCACCGGTAATAATGTTGCATCTCTGGAAGGTTTTTTAGAGGAATTTATAAGGAGCACTGTGGGGGAGGGGGTCAAGAATCTACTATATGAGCAGTTCTTAACTGAATGCTACATTTATGTATAGATCTATTGGGGATTCTTGGATACTACACTATAGGGAGATCTATATTGAGGGGTGTGGGGGGTCTTGAATCCACTGTATAAGCATCTGTAGGGGAATCTGTTAGAGATCTGTGTTTTGGTATAGGACATTTGTGGAGATATCTATAGGGGATCTGTGACCGTATCTACAGTATAGGGAATATGTACAAAAATCCATGAGGAATCAACAGTGGACTGTGGGGGTATCTATAGGTGGTTTGTAAAGGAATCTATAAGGGATCTGTGGAGGTAATTATAGGGGAATCTATAAATGAGCTGTGAATGTATGTATACATGGAGGTATCTATTATGGATGAAGTATATATATAGAGGATGTGTAGAGGAATCTAGAAGGGATCTGTAGGGTATGTATACAGGATGTGAAGAAGAATTTATAAGGGATCTGTAGGGTATGTATACGGGATGCTTAGAAGAATATATAAGGGATCTGCGTACGTATCTGTAGACAATTTGTAGAAGAAACTAAGATGTTTAGGTATTTGTAGGGAATCTATTGCAGATGCTATAAGAGTTCTGTGGAAATATATATTGGAGATCTATAGGGGAATTTCCAAGGGGCACCTAGGGGTGGATCTATGGGGATCTGTGGTGGTATCTAAAGGGGATCTGTGGGTAGATCTATAAGGAATCTGTAGAAGAATCTATAGTGGGATCTATTGGTGATCTTTACAGGAATCTCTATGGCATGGTATAGGGGCACCTGTATGAGGATTTATAGAGAAATATCTATAGGGGGCACTAGTAGGAGATCTATATGGGATCTGTAAAGGAATCTCTTGGACTCAAAGCACCTTTAGGAAGATCTATAGATTGATATCTAGGGCTCTTTATAGGGGGATCTATATGGGAATCTCCAGGGCCCTCAATACTTTGTACTTTATACAGCTTTGGGCACCTGTATATAAGAAAGACATGGCTGAACTAGAGCACGTGTAGAGGTGGACGACCAAAGTCATTAAAGAAATGGGTGGTCTACAGTAACAAGACAGATTATCGAGCTTGGGGTTACTTAGTTTTGAAAAAGATGTCTTAGGGGCGATCTGATCACAATGTACAAATATATGAATCTTTTTACACCTCGGTCTATAACCATGACAAGGGGGCATCTTCTACGTCTAGAGGAAAGAAGGTTTCACCACCAGCACATACGGGGATTGGCACATGCCTCATGGGGGGTTTGCCTTCCTCTGGATTAACACAGTAGCCTTGTATATTGAACTTGATTGACTCTTTTTTCAACTTTATTAACTACATAACTACAGGAGACACCTGTGGGGGATCTGTAGAAGAATCTCCAGGGCTCTCTACAGAAACACCTGTGGGGGGATCTATAGGGGAAACTCTTGGGCCCTCTAAAGGAGGATTCATAGTGGAATCTCCAGGACTCTCTATAGGAACATCTGTGGGGGGATCTATAGGGGAATCACTAGGGATCTCTATAGGGAAGCTGTAGAAGAATCTCTATAGGAAGCACCTGTGGGGGGATCTGTAAAGGAATCTCTAGGGCACCTGTGTTGATCTGTAGAGGAAATTGTTGGACTCTCTATAGAGGACTTTCTATAGGGGCAGTTCTTGGTGTCCTAAGTGGAGAAGACAGCTGACACTATTAGGACCCGGTGCTCAGTGTGGATATAACGCTGCTCTGTTATGTAAGATGTGACACAATGTTCAGGGAGATCTATAATTAAGGATGAGAGTTGTAGTAATTAGCGCTGATGTTCTCCGCTCTGCACCCAGATAACCTGTAATTACCCTTTATAAGGGGCATAAATCTGAGGAGTGATAAGGTGCGGCTGGGGGAGGGGCCCATCAGACAACATCTCCTACTCTGCAGCCACGGCTAGTGTCGTCTCCTCTCGCTTTGTGTACACAGCTCCTGTGCAAACCTATATGCCCCCATACTTACAGACGTGTTGCCATCATGTGTTTCATCTGTCCCCAGTAAGGGAACAAGAGCGATTTCCAGATCTGTAACCTAAGAAATAGAAATTTATCTAAAACCACTGCCCATCTGATGATTGGACAGGATAAGATCAGGATCAGATGAAAGGCAAAAGATTGGTTCCGAACTAATCTATCCCTTCAATATGTGATATACAGGGAGGATAACTGATCCCTCTCCATATTATTGCATTCCAGTGTGGACGGGAAGAAGTTAATCTGCCTAGAAGGGAATCACAGTGCTGCCTTCCATGGCCTAAGACTGGGAATGTCCTTGTGCTGCGTCCTGCTATCTCATGCTGGTCACATGACTGCTGCCGATGACATCATTACGTGACCCTTCTGCTGACCCACATGTAACAAGGAAAATTTTACAATGAAAATATTTCTGTGCGCTATCTAATCGATGGTGCAGTTGCAGGATCCGGTCACAGCCATAGGTTAATCTGCGTCCTAGTAACCCTTACCTGACTCCAGGGTATCCATCTCCAGGGTACGAGGATGCTGGGGACAATGTCACATAGAGAAAAGATGGAAATCTGAAAAATTCTACTGCTTATTGATTCTTCTTGGCCGTTACCAGAGTAGAACACTTTCCCGCTCCCCAGCTACATACTTGGTAGCAAACCCGGAGATGGGGGAGGGAGAAGCTCTCGTACTCCAGATACTGGCTGATGGAGCCCTCTACGGCCCAGTCACTTCTGGGAGTTCATCACAATCTCTCTGGTTTTCTTTCTCTACCGTTTTGAGGACTGACTAAAGGTTCTCAGTCAGATTTGTGGGTTTTCTGTCCGAGAACCCAAAATGTCAATGTTTTGACCCCCGCGCCACTTAGTTATTGCTATCGCCTTGTGACATGGCATCCATCATGCTGGAGAACACCACATGGTTCCAGGATGATTGGGAGAGGTTGGAAGACGTGTACATGCTGTTATGTATTCTTGGCCGTGTTCTGTAGGCCCCCTCCCTTGATGAGAAGCCCCCCACACATGACTTGTCTTAGAAGGCCTTACTGTAGGAAGGCACAGGACACATGGAGGTGCTTACCTTCTCTTCTCTGGACAAACATTCCTGCAGATATCTTGTACGGTCTGCAGGGGGCGCCATCAGAGAAAATAATGTACTGCAGTCAGATCCTTGTACGTCCTGCGTCTGTCCTGGATGCACCTTTCCCAAGCCCCTACCATACTTCACCCCTGCCTGCCGCCATACTCGTGCAGAACAAATCCTGTAGCTAAATCCTCTTTAGGAGAAGTCCTAGAACTAGATGGAATTTCTTGGGTGCTCTGAAGCCTTCATTGCAACTAAACCTCTCCCTGAAGTGCTTGATGGCTGATTAAGAAGCAAACAAGCAGCAGTTTCCTTGACTGTAAAGCACCAGGGTCCCCCAATAAAGTTAGTCAATGCCAGGTTGCCTCCAAAGTTTGTTAGAATATCTTCAATAGCTGTATGTATAGCACTGCCCCCCCCCCCAAAAAAAAAATGAACATCGATGACAGTCGGTAAATGGATGCTGCCACTTCTGGTGTCTTTATCTAATGGATACATTGCCACACACCCTCAGCTGTGAGACTTATTAGATCCCTACAGACATTCAGAGATGCTGCCAGTCCCTATGTCCTCCGTCTGCATGTCATAGCTATGTGACATCATTGCTGTGACATCACCACAGCCAGCTGCCACAGTCATGCAAGCTGGTGCGGAGTTTAGAAGATATAAGGCCACAGTAACACAACATAAGTTGCAGCGGCCGATTACAGTACAGCCTATGGAATCACGGCTATAATGTATACACACTGTATACACTACGACATGGCTTCCATTCAGCCGTACGGAAAACTGACATGTCAATTTTGTGCGGACACTATTCAGTAAACAGCGGCCGCACAAAATCGACTGTGCACACAATGTAAAGTGCGGTTCCCAGATGTACTTTACATTGTCTGGTATGGCTAATTGTAGTGTGGGTACACCCGAATGTGCCCGTATTCCAATTAAGATGAAATGATGTTCACCCGGCCATAACTGCAGTATCGGACGGTTGAACATCTCAGACAGCGGCCGTTCTGTCATATGGCCGTGTCACACAATGGCCGCTGTTTGTGCCATTTGTGAACATAGCCTAATAAATGGAATATTGCCCCTCTTATCCGTACTGTATAACATCTGAGTTATTATAGTGACGGTGATTCACACTGATCGTATCTAAGGTTACAGACAAATGTGGGGGACATAAAAGAGGAGATTGGGCGTACGAAGCCATGGGGGCCAGGACCATGTGAGAGGGCCCCTCAGAATCAGGGAGTCTGGCTCTGCTGTGTGGCCCTCTGGTAAAGTGCTGGCTTTGCTGTGCAGCTCTGCGAGGGTTACGCACTGGCTCTGCTGTGTGACTCTGCTGTGCGACTCTGCTGTGTGGAGGTGTCGTGCCTGCCGCTTACAGCCCCTATCAGCCACGGACGCCGCTCCCTCTCGTACTTGTCTTTGCACGTGAATTACATGTCAGTTCTAACATGTCCAGAAGCGAGCGATGTGTCAGGAGATAAGTGCCGCCACCACTGCCATCACTGCTGATTCATTCTGAGGCTGTGTCTGAGACCCGAAAAAACACAGATCAGCTGACTCAGTGTGATGAAAACCCTTCAAGGGGCATCAATAAAACCAGCCCATATTATACTGATGATGGACCCTGGGGCCTTCTGCTGGGAACGAGCCTCATCCCCCACCCCGAGGTGTTGCCTAAAGCCACTGCATCCAGATGTGAAAAGTAAACTTACTAATGTAATTAATGCTACATATTTACTTCTATAGCACTGACATATTCCACAGCGCTGTACACAGATTGTCACCAGTCACATCTATAATCTTAAGGCCCCCATACCCTTTATGCTGATGGCCGAACCCACCACTGACCCTGTCAGTATACAGTGTATGGGGGTCTCCTGAGACTGACAAATGATGTGTAATGGAAAATCACTGCCCGACCCCTTTGTTCTTTAAGGGATGAGGCACCATGCTACTAACCACTTAGCCACCATATTGCTAACCCCTTAGCCACCATATTACTAACCATTTAGTCACAATGCTGCTAACTACTGAGCCTCTGTGCTCCTAACCACTGAGTCGCTATGCTGCTAATCACTGAAACACAATGCTGCTTTTATAATAATGCCACATTGCACATATTGCATACCTGGTGGGGGGGGGGGTCTCTGCAACCCTACATGACGAGGCTCAGCAATGTGACACAAGTGTTTGTACTGTAGATTCATCTAGTCAATTGTGGTGAGCGCCCGGATGATGTTGTAGCAGTAGGACGGCCGGTCACTTGCTAGATGGAAGTGTGAAGCCACTTCCTGTGGTGGATGGCCGAGATACAGCCGGACCTTAGGGTTTGGTCATGTGATGCCAGTGCCTGGAGGGCACACAGGTGTGATGGCACGCCTGATTTTTGAGTATAAGGCCGGTTCAGGTCCTTTAGATAGAAGACTTGCAGAGTAGATAGGGGGCTACCAGAGGGGACCTGTTCAGGCAGTGCAGAACTTTGTCAGGGTGAGCTTTAGACTTGAATCTTGATAGAACAATATCTCCATTCACTGTTTAGAGAATACCACGTATAGTCGGAGCAGAAGCCGAAGTGCCATTTCTAGGTACACTGGCCTCGGGCCCTTGAGAATTTCCAAGGCGATTGAACATTTAGCGGAGTACTTTGTCTTTAGTTTCAACTTAACCAACATGTTGGGGACAGTTCTGGTCTGCTGAAGAACTTCCTGAGAAAATACTTGTAGAACATTCAGTCACCCCAGGTGTGGACAAGTTTTGGATCCCCCTTAACGTTAGTTGACCCTCTTTAGGGTATAATTCTGTTGAAGATACCAACATGTTGGGGACAGTTCTGGTCTGCTGAAGAACTTCCTGAGAAAATACTTGTAGAACATTCAGTCACCCCAGGTGTGGACAAGTTTTGGATCCCCCTTAACGTTAGTTGACCCTCTTTAGGGTATAATTCTGTTGAAGACACCTGTGAAGGAATTGTCTTTTGCAGGAGCAGGCATCTGGCCACAAGGGTGAGGCCTTGAGGCAACTCTCTCTTGTGCAGGAGACTTGGCAAAAACACATTTGTAGGATAGATAACAAGACCCAGAACTAAGCACTACTCTGTATAAGAGCTAAACCTGGTGGTCCTCACATTATTTGTTCCTATTGGGTCGTATTGCTTCAGTTAAAATGTGCTTCCAAAAACTTCTCTACCATTTTGAGACCTTACCGGTGCGTATACCTGTAAGAGAGCTTAAGGCTATCCAGAGTGCCATTTTCAAATTCATATGGCATTCGGGAAGGCCCCGCATTCCAAAGACTTTCATGATAAGCAGTAAAACCCAGGGGGGATTGGCAGTTCCTAATATACAGTATTACTATTGGGCAGCCCACTTGAGATAGATTGTGGCTTGGTCTAAGTATCATGCCTACAAAAAATTGGTGGAAATAGAGCAGATATGGTTTCCCCTATTTCACCCTAATTCTTTTGTTTGGCATAAGTCTCCTCCCTGCTACTCCCATCTTTCTCTCCTGGGTCCAATGCGTTTTATGCTTTCAGTTTGGTCGGCCTGTGCCTTCAGATTTGAGCAGTTTTCTTCTGCCTCCCCTCTTAACTCCTTGAGGTTAGATTCCGCTATGGTTAAGACGTGGTCCTCTAGGTGATTGTTTCAGTTTGTGGATATTGTGGACCCCTTATCCCGTACACTACTCTCCTTTGAGAAGCTGGTGGAGAGGAATGAAATAGCTATTAGAGAACGTTTCTCTAACGTTTGTGATGGACCGACTAGGGTAACTAACGATTACTAAACCGATGGCTTTTGAGCAATTGGTTCGCATGGGAACATCTACTAAGGGGCTTATATTGGCCATATATAATATTCTCAACTCTTCTGTGGGGGACACCCCGATTAGACATAAGTATATGGATCGATAGGAATCGGTGTTGGGTAGACGACTTCCCCCAGAATGCTGGAGTATTATCTGGGATAAGGCTGCCACATCATCGATCTGTACAACTTACAAGGAAGCGAATTACAAGGTAATGATTATGTGGTACCATACCCCACCCCTGAACTTCTCCACAAACTGTATAACTCTATTTCTCCACTTTGCTGGCGCTACCTGAGGGAGGTGGGATCACTGTATCATATTTTCTGGGAATTTCTCCTTATTAAGGGATTGTGGTCTGAAGTATGTGAACTAGCTACTAGGCTTTTAAACAAAAATATCCCCCCTAGACCCAGTACTTTGCCTTCTTAATCTACCTCCTAAAACGATGGGGGCAAAAGCCTCCAAATTGCGTTTACACGGAACGATTATCTTTCGAATTTTCGCAATAACGATTGCATTTGAGCTATGATCCTTCCATGTGAACACAGCAAACGATCAAGCGACAAGCGAGAAATCTTTCATTTTGATCTTTCAACATGTTCTCAAATCGTCGATCGTCGTTCACTAAAAATTCGCAGATCGCTTCGTGTAAACAGTCTTTCAAAGATTCACCCTATGTGAAAGATGGGCTTAAGCGATCTTAAAAACAATCGCAATAACGATTTTTCTTACGAATATTCTAACATTTTTTCTAACGATTTATTCGTGTAAACGCTGATCGTTATATAAACCACATTGTTGCTTCAAAATCGTTAAACGATTGATTGGGCAAATTATCGATTCGTGTAAACGCAGCATTATACTAACTGCTGATTGCCAGGGCCTGGAAGCAAATTGTTCCCCCTCTCTTAAGGCCCTATTCCACGGAACGATTATCGTCCGTATTTGTCCGTGGAATAGAGTGCTACGATCAGCCGACATCGTTCATCTCGGCTGATCGTTGCAGTCGCTTGTTTTTCAACATACGCTGCTGTATCCTATGGGCTGCCCAGACGATCAGCGATCACCCGGGCAGCCCCCCCGCACCTCCCCGCCACCCCTCCCGCACTCACCCACTCGCTGCTGCCGCGTTGAATAGCGGCGGCAGTGAGCGGGGAACGAGGAGCAAACGAGCGCTGAGAGCGCTCGTTTGCTCTTCTAAACGACCCGTGAAATAGGGCCATTAATTGTGTGATTGGTAGAATCAAAGAAATGCAGTCTCTTGAGCGTATGAAGGCCTCCTTTATCAACTCAATGGAAGCTTTTGAATTGATTTGGTCTCCTTGGGATGACCATGTCTCTCCCACTGCCACCTAAATTGGTAGAGAATTTATCCTCTTTCTTTCCCTTACCCCTCTTCCCTTTATGTCTCCCCTAAACATTGTAGTCCATGTCTTATTTCTCAATTATGTTATACCGAGGGCTATACACAGTGTTTACTGGTATTATGGATGAAAACTGTTTTGGTCTGTTATCTTAGAACCCTTGGTTCTCAAGGACTTGTATTTGTATTGGACTTTGATCTTCCTGACTTCTGTTAGCACTTGGAATATGGCTATTGTTTTTAGTGTTTAAAAATGTGAAACATTTTTCAATAAATATACAATTATAAAAAAAAGAGCTAAACCTGGGCTAGTTCCCCATTGGTGGAGAAACTGTTCCTATACGCTGCAGATGTACTCTAAATGGTCCTGGACACAGAGGGCTAACTATGGAAGAAGGCGGATTACGTGCCCCTCAGTCTATACTAGACTGGACAGGATTTCTTCTCTTTGATTTAAAAACAGACAGAAAATAAAAGCACAAGGGGGCACCTTGTGGTGTAGTATCAGCTAACAAAGTGCAAACAACAGCAGAGAAAGTGTTAACCGCACTAACCTGGTGGAGTTGTGCTGATATGCAGGCAGAACTCTAAAGTGAACTTGAATAATTGATCCACTGCCAGACTGGGGAAAGGGTGCTGACACACAGGACATGCAAACAGGAACAAAATGGATCCCATAAGTCTTTTGCGCAGAATCAGAAGAAAGTGCAGGTGCATATAGTGGTTTATAGAAATTCTTTATCAATACGTGTTTTAATGCCGTTACGGCATTTTCCTAAGCCATACTCCTTTTTAAAACACACTATCAAGGAAGGGACGCTGCTACCCACACCTCCGTACTGAATACCACAATCAAGGACCATTCAATCCATTTTGTACCCGTGTGTAGTATTTTGGGCCAATTTGGACCCTTAAACAGTATTTAAGCTACCTCTATGCCCTTCCTTATTAGAAAAGGCCCCATCTATGTCCTCATATAATAAAAAAGCCCCATCACTGTCTCAATATAGAAGATAGGCCCTTCTGTGTCCCCATGTAGTAGTTTAGGCCCCTCTGTGCCTCCATATAGTAATTAGGCCCCTCTGCCTCCATATATTAATTAGACCCCTATGTCTCTCATATAAAGATTAAAACTTTCTAGGCCTCTGTGCCCCCATATAGTAGGCTCCTCTGTGTCTCTATATATTATAGGTGCTCTTTGTGCCCGAACCTCATATAATTAGGTCTCCCTAGGTCCCCATATAGTAGTAAGTTCCCTCTGTTTCCATATAGTAGTTAGGTCCCCCTGTGCCCAAGTATAGACCCCATGTGTGCATCTATATAGTAGTTAGGCCTCCCTGTGCATGCGCCAAAGTAGGAAGTATCCCCCATTTAGCTAACCCCTGTAGGTAGTCTCCCTGTTAGGGTGCGTGCACACTACGGAATTGCCGCGTATAACCCGCGGCATATTCAGTTGCTCGTCCCCGCACGCGGCGGCGCGCATTTTCGCCCGTGCCATAGACACTATTCTGTGCACGGACGGATTCCGCGTTCCGTCAAAAGAATTGACATGTCAATTCTTTCGGCGGAATGCATAATCCGCCTGTGCATAGAATAGTGTCTATGGCACGGGCGGAAATGCGCGCCGCTGCATGCAGGGACGAGTGACGGAATACGCCGCGGGTTATACGCGGCAATTCCGTAGTGTGCACGCACCCTAAGGTAGGAATTCCTCTTCAAGTAACACTGCCAGTAAGTAGTATTCCTTGTGTAGTCTACCTCCTGTAGGTAATCCCCTGGTAGTTATCACCCCCATTGGCATCCCCATGGTAGTAAGCCCCAAGTAGATAGTATCCCCCAATTCAGATAGCCCCCTATATGCAATCTCCCTGGTAGTTAACCCCCCCCAGTATGTAGTAGGCACCCCACTGTAATGCCCCTTACAGCAGATATAATCCCCATATAAGCATCCCCATTGTTGTTAGCCCCCTCCCTCCATGTAGGCACCCGCCTGTTAAATAACCCCTCTCCCCCCATGTAGGAATCTTTCCTGATAGTTAGCACCCTCCCCATGTAGTCATCCACCTCTTAGATGGCCACCCAAGTAGGCATCTTTCTTGGTAGTTAGCCCCACCCCCACCTCCATGTAGGCAGAGGACCCCACTAGTGATACCAGACAGAGAAACCAACTGATAATACCAGACAGAGGACCCCACTAATCATACCTGAGGACCCAACTAATAATACCAGACACAACAGGACCCCACTAATAACACCAGAGGACCCCACAAATAATACCAGACAGAAGGGCCCACTAATAATACCGTCAAAGAACCACACTAATAATACTGGTAAGAGGGCCCCACTACTGACTTTAGACAGGGAACCCAACTAATATCATCAAAGGACCCTTCTAATGATACCAAAGGATCCACTAATATTACTAGTCATACTGTAGTTGTCCACTATCAGTGCCCACCCCGGTGCCCTGACTTGCCCGACTCTCTACACTCCTCTCCTTGCTCCCTATTTCCAGCATCTGTATGTTATATTGTGATTTTACTGCAGCCAAGTCTATGAGGAGCCATCACTCTCCGATCTCTGGGAGCGAGTCCTGGCACATCCCAGTGTTTGTAGGTACAAACCTTTTATCTCTGCCCAATCACTGATTATGTATCTCCAGGATCCTATATAAACATCGAGTATACAATATATACAACCATCAGAATGTGAGGGCTGGGATACTACTATAAACAGAAAGTATACAATATATAAAACCATCAGAATGTGAGGGCTGGGGTACTACTATTCAGTATATATAAGTATAAAATATATACAGTCATCAGGAATGTAAGGGGCGGGATACTACTATAAACAGTGAGTATACAGTATAAACAATCTTCAGGGATGTGAGGGCCTAGCTACTACCATAAACAGTGAGTATACAGTAACAAAAAATATCATCAGAAATTATAGGGCCAGAATACTACTATAAACAGTGCAGATGCTGGGTCGCCAGATAGGTTTGGGTCATCCTGGTCATCTTTACTGCACATCCCCCACACACTCACTGAGATACCTAGATTGCTCCTTTCTACCCTCCCTGCTTCAGATGGGGCATCTCCTAACCTGCGACATTGTCAGTATGAACTAAACCACCTGTGAAAACTAAAAAACTGCAGCACATGGACTAAGAGGAGGAGCCATACCAAGGGGGAGGGGCCTGAACTGTCACATGATGAAGCAAGGTCAGATCATATTGATAATTGTTAGGTGGTCATTATGACAAATCGTCATGTGACGCATAAAAAAGGCCCTCCTTCCATTATTAGCATTGCTATAGTGGGAGGAGTTTCCATGTGGTGATTGGCAGATTGCATAAGATCAGTGTGGATGTAGAGATCAGACAGTGAGAGGTAACACCTGTGCACACCTCCGCTATCTCTTACACACATATTGCTATCGCCTTTTATCTCTTTGTTCTCTTACTCAGGGAATCCTCTTCTTTATCCTCTAGATGAATCACAGCAGCTACGATGATGGGCGGGGGATGGCTCGGGTAGCGTGACTGGCAGGGACGGTGCAGAACCCCCATCTGCTACTATCACCCATACACTGATAAGAAACCCAGCATTTATCTGAGCGATCTCCTTCTGAACGACACGGCATTGTGTGATGGAGGCAAGAGGAGACAAGAGTCGGGTGACGCCAACTGGAGACACAGAACATTACAGGAACCCGTGACCAAGAGACACAACATACAGTAACTGAGTGCAGAAACCATTTGCCATATCACAATAAAATGGAAAAACCATCCGCCATATCACGATATGATGAAGAAACCATTTACCATATTACACCAAGATGGAGAAACCATTTACCATATTATGTCAAGATGGAGAAACAATCCGCCATATCACGCTAAGATGAAGAAACCATCCACCACATCACAATAAGATGGAAAAACTATATGTAACAATAAGACAGAGAAACTATCTGCCATATCAAAATAAGATGGAGAAATCATCCTCCAGTATCACATTAAGATGGAGAAACCATATACCATATCACAATAAGACGGACAGACGATCCACCATATCCCAATAAGATGGAGAAACCATATACCATATCACAATAAGACAGACAGACGATCCACCATATCCCAATAAGATGGAGAAACCATCCGCTATCTTATAAAAAAGGTGAAGAATCCATCTGCTATATCACAATAAGATGGGGAAACCATCCATCATATCATGAAAAGATGGAGAAACCATTTGCCATATCACAATAAAGGCCCTATTACAATGAAAACGGTTATCGGCCATATTTGGCTGATATCGGGTGTTATGGTCAATAATCGTCTGGTGTAATAGAAGACAACGATCAGTCGACATGAACGATGTCGGCTGAACGTTGCTGTTGTTTGTCTTTCAACATGTTGGGCCGTGGAATATCTGCTGCTATCTGCTATGGGCTACCCGGACGATCTAGCAATCACCCGGGCAGCCCCTCCGCAGCTCTCTGCAGCCCCCCGTCTCTCACTCGCTCACAGGGAGCGGGGAACAAGGAGCAAACGAGAGCCGATAGCGATTGTTTGCTCCTCAATATAGCCCCGTGTAATAGGGGCTTAAGATAGGGAAAACAACTGCCATACCACAGTACATCTGAGAAACCATCCACCATATAACAATAAGATGGAGAAACCATATGCCAGTATCAAATAATGTTGGAGAAACTATCCACTATATCATAAAAAGATGGAGACACCATGCACCATATTACTATAAGATGGACAAACCATTTGCCATATCACAATAAGATGGAGAAACCATCTGTCATATGACAATAAGATGGAGAAACCATCTGCCATATCACAATAAGATGGAGGAAACATATCCACCAGTATCACTTTAAGATGGAGAAACCATACACTATATCACTTTAGGATGGACAGACCATCCACCATATCCCAATAAGATGGATAAACCATCCACAATCTCATGAAAAGGTGAAGAATCCAAACTTTACTCATGCATACAGCTGCACAGCCCCCCCCCCTAACCTCAAGTCATGGATAAAGCTGCAAAGCCCTCTGCCCCCCAGTCATGGATATAGCTGCACAGGCTCCCAGGGCCCTCCACCCATGGCTATGCTGTGATGTAGCTGCATAGGCTCCCAGGGCTCTGGATGTGCTGTGATGTAGACTCCGGGAAGTCACTATGAGAAAAAGTTGGCATCATGCTTACCAATTTAACTTTCCGGGTTTACATCAAGATCACTGCAGATTTGCATGAAGGACCATCTCCTATTGATTTTATTGATTACTAATTGCAGTATATGTTATATAATAGAAGATATTTACTGACTGTTGCAATTGCTGCGGTGCGTTTTATATCTATAGAAGGATCAATAAATACGTAAGATATGAGCAGAGAACATGTCAGATAGGAGTATTTCTCCCGCAGCTCTGAAGATAAATTTGCTGTTCACAGTTTTACATGAAGAACCATCTCCCATTGATTCCATTGGTCAGTAATTGTAGGATATGTTATATAATGAGGCACAGAGCGTTATATACATATAGAAGGATCAATAAATACTTGAGATATGAGCAGAAAACATGTCAGATAGGAGTATTTCTCCTGCAGCTTTGAAGATAAAGCCGCTCTTTGCGGCTTTCCATGTGTTGGTCAGACGTGTGATTTAATGTTCAGAACAAGGTCACGGTGAACTCAGCTGCAGCTACTATCAGATACTTCCAGATAAAGCAATTGAGAAACATGACATTAACCCCGCACTGGCCAGGCCATCGACATGTGTGACACAGATGTAGTAACCACGTCATAGGTGTGGACAGTGCGCTACAACTGTATAGTATGCACTGGGGGATGACAGACTCAGGCACCTGATATCATGACAAGGAAACCCCGCAGCACCGCATCCTCCTTTGCTTTCCATAACTACTACAATACTGCCCCTATATACAGGAATATCACTACTGTAATACTGCTCCTATATACAAGAATATAACTACTATAATACTGCTCCTATGTACAAGAATATAACTACTATAATACTGCTCCTATATACAAGAATATAACTACTGTAATACTGCTCCTATATACAAGAATATAACTACTATAATACTGCTCCCTATATACAAGAATATAACTACTATAATACTGCTCCTATATACAAGAATATAACTACTATAATTCTGCTCCTATATACAAGAATATAACTACTATAATACTGCCCCTATATACAAGAATATAACTACTATAATACTGCTCCTATATACAAGAATATAACTACTATAATACTGCTCCTATATACAAGAATATAACTACTATAATACTGCCCCTATATACAAGAATATAACTACTATAATACTGCTCCTATATACAAGAATATAACTACTATAATACTGCTCCTATATACAGGAATATAACTACTATAATACTGCTCCCTATATACAAGAATATAATTACTATAATACTGCTCCTATATACAAGAATATAATTACTATAATACTGCTCCTATATACAAGAATATAACTACTATAATACTGCCCCTATATACAAGAATATAACTACTATAATACTGCTCCTATATACAGGAATATAACTACTATAATACTGCTCCCTATATACAAGAATATAGCTACTATAATACACGAACTGGAGAGAGTGGAACGGCTGCACATCCCATCTATGGCTGATACTAATGCCGCTAGGCCTATATTAAAAATCAACACCAGAGTGTCTGTATATGAATTGATCAAGCCATATTGCCCCGTGTACCACCGCACTTGTGTCGTTTGGGGGCAGCCTTCCCCGCCGGTGGTGCTGGCTGGGTTTTGGTGGGGCTTTTTGGGTCTGGTCCAGTGACATTGGGGTTGCAGGGCCGTTCCATGGCCTCCCTTCCCTGCATGTGCACGCTTTGCGGGGTTGGCGGTCGCTGACCGACACGGTGTGGAGTTAGCGTAGGGACCCGTGTGGACCAGAGGACCTGCGCGGTGGTACACGGGGCAATATGGCTTGATCAATTCATATACAGACACTCTGGTGTTGATTTTTAATATAGGCCTAGCGGCATTAGTATCAGCCATAGATGGGATGTGCAGCCGTTCCATTCTCTCCAGTTCGTATAGCTACTATAATACTGCTCCTATATACAAGAATATAACTATAATATTGCTCCCTATATACAATTCTCAACAAAAATAGGGAACACAAACAACACAAAACAAATTTGAGTAAGTAAAACTTCTGTGAAATCAAACTGTCCACTTAGGAAGCAATACTGATTGACAATCAATTTTACCTGCTGTTGTGCAAATGGAATGGACAATAGGTGGAAATTATTGGCACTTATGGTGCGTTTACACAGGCAGATTTATCTGACAGATTTTTGAAGCCAAAGCCAGAAACAGACCCTAAACTGGGAACGAGTCATAAAGGAAAGACTGAGATTTCTTCTCTTTTCAAATCCATTCCTGGTTTTGGCTTCCAAAATCTGTCAGATAAATCTGCCTGTGTAAACGCACCATTAGCAAGACAAACTCAATAAAGGAGTGGTTGTGCAGGTGGGGACCACAGACCACCTCTTGGTACCTATGCTTTCTGGCTGATGTTTTGGTCACTTTTGAATGTTGGTGGTGCTTTCACACTCATGGTAGCTTGAGATGGACTCTACAACCCACGCAAATGGCTCAGGTATTGCAGCTCATCCAGGATGGCACATCAATGCGGACTGTGGCAAAAAGGTCTGCTGTGTCTGTCAGCGTAGTGCCCAGAGGCTTGAGGCGCTACCAGGAGACAGGCCAGTACACCAGGAGACGTGGAGGAGGCCGTAGGAGGGCAACAACCCAGCAGCAGGTCCACTACCTCCGCCTTTGTACAAAGAGAAACAGGAAGAACACTGTCAGAGCCCTGCAAAATGACCTCCAGCAGGCCACAAATGTCCATGTGTCTGCACAAACGGTTAGAACCCCACTTTATGAGGCTATTATGAGGGCCCGATGTCCACAGATGGGGGTTGTGCTCACAGCCCAACACCGTGCAGGGCGCTTGCCAGAGAATACCAGGATTGGTAAATTCGCCACCGGTGCCCTGTGCTCTTCACAGATGAAAGCAGGTTCATACTGAGCACATGTGACAGACGTGACAAAGTGTGCATACGCCCTGGAGAGCGATCTGCTGCCTGCAACATCCTTCTGCATGACCAGTTAGGCAGTGGGTCAGTAATGGTGGGGGGTGGCATTTCTTTGGCAGCCGCACCAGAGGTAGCCTGACTGCCATTAGGTACCGAGATGAGGTCCTCAGAACCCTTGTGAGACCATATGCTGGGGTGGTTGGCCCTGGGCTCCTCCTAATGCAGGACAATGCTAGACCTCATGTGGCTGGAGTGTGTCAGCAGTTCCTGCAAGATAAAGGCATTAAAGCTATGGACTATCCGCTTGTTCCCCAGACCTGAATCCAATTGAGCACATCTGGGACATCATGTCTCGCTCCATCCACCAACGTCACGTTGCACCACAGACTGTCCAGGAGTTGGCGGACGCTTTAGTCCAGGTCTGGGAGGAGATATCTCAGGAGATCATCCCTAACCTCATCAGGAGCATGCCCAGGCATTGTAGGGAGGTCATACAGGTACTTGGGGGCCACACACAATACTCACCCTCATTGTGACTTGTTTTATGGACATTACATCAAAGTTGGATCAGCCTGGAGAGTGTTTTTCCACTTTAATTTTGTGTATGACTCAAAATCCAGGCCTCCACTGGTTAATAAATGTGATTTCCATTGATGATTTTTGTGTGATTTTGTTGTCAGCACATTCAACTTTGTACAGAACAAAGTATTCAATGAGAAGATTTCAATTATATCTAGGATGTGTTATTTGAGTGTTCCCTTTATTTTTTTGAGCAATGTGCATAAAATAACTTACAGCCTCGCCCCCTTTATGACGTCACTGATATTAGTATGAATAGGATGTGTTATTTGAGTGTTCCCTTTATTTTTTTGAGCAATGTGCATAAAATAACTTACAGCCTCGCCCCCTTTATGACGTCACTGATATTAGTATGAATTACCGCTATAATACATTGCGTGTCGGTAGACAGACAATTGTTCCATATAATATGTAAAAGTCTGCAGCACCTCATCCTCTTCCTTATGGTGTCATCTCTGGAGCAGCTTCTTCCCAGGACATATTAAGGTTGGGTTCAGGGGTGGTCGGGGGGCAAGTCTCTTCCCGGTAAATATTACACAAGATATCAGCACAGTGTCCGGAGGTCCGGCCGTTCACACGCCCCGGGGCAGTTTGGGCCACGCTCCAGGTACAGCTCATTGTGCAGATATTTTATATTTATTGATCATCAGGATGAGAAATGCAGAGAGAACACAGCGGCCATTGTACGGGAAGGATGCAGTCACTCACCTGCCCTGGGAGGGGAGGGGGGTGGCTGCAATGATTAACAGGAGGTCTCATATCCTGTCCTGATCATGGGGGAGAAGCACAACTGGGTCATCAGTGCAAGTGCTCAGGGCCATAATGTCCAACAACCGGACAGTGGACATTGGTGGGGCAGACAACTAGATTAGAATGCTACTTTCACTTCCTGTGTAATCTATAAGCTCCCGATACTTATACTGTAGTAGAGCTGAATAATAAGACAAAGCAAACATCAATACCATCAAAATAACAATAGATAAAAGGAACCAAAGGATGATGAGTGGATAATAATTCACACTGATAATGACAACCAGAAATGAAGGAAATGACACAGAAGCAAATAGCAGGACTGGCCCTTATCTTTTCCTAAGTCTGTCCCTGAACTCTAACCTGTCACCTAACAAACTAACTCCAATGTCCCTGCAACGTCTTTATGGAAACCCTGGACTAAGGACCCACTTAGAGCAAATGTACCATCAGGTACATTTGCTATAAGTGTTTCAGATGAATAGAACGGTGCCGAGGTCCTTTTTTTAAAACTGCAGCCCAGCGCTGTTCTATTTCGGAGCACTGGGCCAGCTCACCCCCAGTGGGAGGAAACCCCTGCCCCTCTATGACACAGCTCCATTAAAATCAATGGAGCCCTGTCATAGAGGGGTGGTGATTTCTTCCCACTGGGGGTGGGCTCGCCCACCTCTAGTGCTTCAGCCCAGGCTGGTGCTCTGGAAAAGACCGGCGCCGTGGGCGGAAATCAGGCTGTGGCTCAAAAAAAAGGACCGGCATCCTCGCGCACCGTTCTATTCATGTGCAATGCTTAAAGCGAATGTATCTGATGGTACATTCGCTTTAAACAGGGCAATGAATCAAGCGGCAGGGCTGCATCAACGATTGATGTATCATTTTTGCGCCCATTTAAAATGCATAATTATCGGCGACACATCCCCTGTTTAAACCTAGAGAGATGTGCAGCCGCCTAAAAGATCCAATCAGCCAGTAATCGATTGCTTGTCCTATTACACAGGCCATTAGCTGATGAATAAGCATTCCTAGGAAGGATTGTTAACAATAATTGGCCTGTGTAAAAGGGCCTTAACTCTACCTAACAGGACCCAGAGACAAATCAAGTCTGAGCAGAAAACCAAAATACAGAGACTTGTAACATGATAAACTACAGGGATACAGGGGGGAAGTCACACAGTATAAGATGTCATCCACTAAGCAAAACTAGAGGTGGAGAGGCATACAGCATACACTGTAATCCTGTTATGGGTGGCTGAGGATGTCCTACAGATTAGAAGTGGCCATGGTGAGTGTGTAGTATCCCAGTATGGGTGTTTCACTAAATTTTATGTCACCTGTCCAAGGTGTCAAGCTCTGGGATGATGGGTGCCTTTCCACTCCGTCACCACTTGGTGTCTCACTCTCCCGTATCTTGTGCACAGCGGAAGGAGGTAAAAAGGGTTGACTGCTTTGTTCTGTGTTCACTGTTCTAGCCAATTACTGGTGCATGTACCAGAATCACACTAACCTATTACACATCTTCCTTCTCCTCTTTCTAGTATGATTCCCACCAATAGGAGATTAAACCCGGTCATCCCTATAAAAGTGAGTTAGTTCCTGGTGGGAGGGTCTTTTGTCCAGTTAGCTGCAGGGAGGAGACACAGAGAAAGTTGCTGCTGCAGTCTACAGCCAGGGCCCTGGTATAGTCATCTTCCATAGTGGAATTGGTAAGAGACAGAGAGACACAGTTGTTAAGACCCTGTGAGTAACAAAGCGCTGTTAAACCCAAAGGTGGCGTAACTGTCCCCTGGGTTCAAGCTTGCCTACGCCAGGGATCCTTCTAAAAAATCAGGACAATCTATACAGCCAGAGATTTATTCACAGTGGAACAAAGAGCCTAAGCTGATGTATTCCACTGATAATTGTTCGACCTTCTTGGGGAACCTTGAGAGGTTAGCTTTGCCGAGTAGTTCAAGCCTGGGACTCGTGCTACCAAACCTGACACTCGCTGGACTTGTTTTGTCTTCCTATCCTGTTCCCTTCTCTTCCCCTTCTCTTAAGGGGGAACTCCACATAAGGAAAACTTGTTTTCTATTAAAAGTACATTAAAAGTTATATAGATTTGTCTATATAATGTATTACTATACAGTTCTGCCACACTGGTAGCTAATTGACATCCATGAAGTGTAGAAAAATGGCCTCTGTGCCCAGTCCCCTGAGTGATTCACCATCTCTGACCAGCCAGAAGCAGGTGCTGCAACTTCGCTAATTGTGCAAAACTCTGCAGGGAAATTTAGGCTATGTTTACACATGTTGGAGTCTCATTGCAGTACTGCAGCGTATATGTACACCTGCTAAACCTAGAAATACAACCACACAACACAGTACAAAAAACCCCCAAAACAAATGGATTTTTGGTAGTTTCAAAACTAAGATAGATAAATAGGTAAGTAATGCTATATGCTTCTGCAGAAGTTTCTTTTTTTTTTTTTTTACCTCTACCAGAAGTTCCCCTTTAACTCCTAAATGAGGTCTTCTCTTTCTATACCAAGTTCTTCTACACCACTATTCTAGTAGAGTACTGCACTAGTTAGTCAAGGTCCCCAAGACAGTCCCTGAACTTATCCAGTAAAGCAACACTACTTCTACTACTTCTTGTATACTGCCTTGGCCTTGGACTACCTTGGACACTATCAACACCTGCACTTGTACCTATTCAAGTTCCTAACCTGTATTGCAGGTTCTAAGGAAATGTTTTTTCCTGGTTAAGTACTGGACCTATTTTTCTCCGCTGCACCCACACAATGTGCTACACTTTACAAAGCCCAGTGTCCAGGAGTGGGTATCGCCACTCCTGGCCACCATGACACGTGCCCCAGAGAAAATGCAAGAAGCCCAACTATCTGCCATCCAGCACCGAGGGCCACGGCAAATTGTGAAGGTGGGTGTGTCTATCAGCAGCAGTGGGCTGGATCCGGGTGCTGGGTGTTGATGCACACAGGATGTGAGGGGGCTGAGACAGAAGGAGTGTGAGGAGGAGCCAGAGCCACAGGGTATCACTTCCCAACCATCTGCTGCACAGTAAGTATACTTGTCTCCATTACAGGAAAGGGAACATAGGGAATCTCCTAAGAACTGTTGTGCACTAAAGTAAAGAACCATATACAAAGAAGTGTTTTGCTGGACATTGTAGTCCATAGGCCCAGGAGTAGTGAGCTGTGTGACTGATCTTGATTGGGGGCTATTCCTCAGCCAGAAGTCAGGAGAGAAGGGGAAAACTCTATCAGCACACATAATTCGCACAGTCCTGCACAAGCCAGAGGTGGGGGAAACTCATGCAGCCTACACCATAATCCTCACAGTCATGCAAAGGCCGGGGGTAGGGAAACTCACACAGCATAAAACTGTAATCTCCACAAACCTGCACATGTCACTGGGAAATCACACAGTGTAAAATGTAATCTGCACAGTTCTGTAGAAACTGGGGGGAGGGGAAAACTCACACAGCATATTCTGTAATGTGTCTAGTACTGCATAAACTGATGGGAGGTGTAAACTCACCCAGCACACAATGTAATCAGCACAGCCCTACAAAAGTCAGGGGGGAGAGGGAAACTCACCCAGCACACAATGTAATATGCATAATCCTGCACAAGTCAGGAGCAGAGGGGGAAACTCACACAGCACATGTGCCTAGGATGCTCTAGGCCCCACCTCACACCAAACTGCGTCACCGGTATAAAGGTTGATTTTACCCTGAATACCATCCCCTAAGAGACAGACCCCAGGACTGGACATGCCTCGATGAGGACATCAAAATGGTACCAGCTCTATACCTGACGCAGTACAGTATGGTGGTCACCCTGCAGGTTCCATACATAAGGCAGTACAGTCTGGGGGTCACCCTGTGGCCTTCATACATGAGGCAGTACAGTCTGGTGGTCACCCTGCAAGCTCTATACCTGACGCAGTACAGTATGGTGGTCACCCTGCAGGTTCCATACATGAAGCAGTACAGTCTGGTGGTCACCCTGCGAGCTCTATACCTGACGCAGTACAGTATGGTGGTCACCCTGCAGGTTCCATACATGACACGGTACAGTCTGGTGGTCACAATGTGAAGCCTCCACATGACGCCCCCTCATTGCCATTTACAATAAGGTCACTTCTATATTTGGAGTCTTCCAGTAAACTGTCCTGAAGGGAATGTATAATCAGCAGAAGGCAGAATCCTGCCAGGAGGATGGAGGTTATCCTTTATTAGAGCAGAGTCATGTTCCCATGAAGCCCCAGGGGAGTCCAAATCTGCCCCAAACATTTCAGTCTCAAAGAACGAACCTAGGTCAATGTCTCAATGACATCTTGGAGCAGTGCTCCTCAAACTGTGAGGCGCCCCCTAGTTGTTGGTGAGGCATAGCTGGGGAGGCAGTTTTATCAGCTGCACACTCCTTTCCCTGGTGGCAACAATCTCTGGTTAAGGAAAATTATTGACTGATCCTCTTGATCAGTCTGGTGAGGCCCAAGTATCCCTATGGTCTGTTGGGTGAGGCTCCAGTAGAAAATGTTTGAGAAGTGCTGTCTTAGAGTACATGGCCCCTACTTCGGGCCCCTTACCCACTATAATAATTATCCACTTGCTGTAGGTCGCTGGGCTCCCACTGATCAAAGCAAAGTACCAAAATCTAGGGTAATGTCCAGAACAAAGAATAGACACCATCTCCATCACTATGGACATTGAAGGGTCATCAAGTCCATCCAAGTCTTAAAAGTGGAATGGAAAGAGAAACATGGTGCCAGGCTAAATTTTAAGTGACAACCCTGGGGGTCATAGAACCTTTTAGGAGAGGCCCTCCCCTATGGACATCCCTACCCTATGAATGTAGATGTGAGGATCTCACTATATTCTGTAGGGGCACTGAGCCGCATGGATGGTTCAGGAAACTGCTGGGTAAGAGCAATGGGACCTCATCCCTCACTGATCACTGTAAGATACCTTCTTCATGATGGATCAGCCCTTTCATTAACACAATGGAGATAACCATGGCCTTTACTGCACCAAATCCTTAAATGTAACCAGGATATAGGTGATGATGTCATTTAATAAGATAAATGGATCATATCAGGCATCTGTTACCAAGAAGAAGGATAAGTGTGGGCACCAGAGGACCCTAGCGGCCGCAAATTCACCACCAGAGCCAACAGGATGATGAGAAGATGGAGGAGCTGAGCAGGTGATGAGGCTATACTCCTGCCTATATGCAGTGATGGGACCTGGGGTGGTCCCCATAATACCCCCGGGGTATGACCTGAACTATGAAGGGGGGCTGCCTACTGTAATACAGAGGGTTTCCATGCCCCATGTCTCTGTCCATGGTGCTGAAGATCCCAGCAAAGCTCCCAACATGGCCATCTCTTTCCACTACCGTCCCTATTATGTGGTCAGCCGGAGTGTCATCATCCACAACTGTCCCTATAATATAGTCAGAAGAACTCTCATCATCCACCACTGTCCCTTCAATCTAGCAAAACTCTCATCATCCACCACTGTCCCTAAAATGTAGTCAGCTGGAGTCTCATCATCCACTACTGTTCGTATAATGTAGTCAAAAGTCTCATCATCCACTACTGTCCCTTCAATGTAGCAGAACTCTTATCATCCACTACTGTACCTTCAATGTAGTCAGTCGGAGTCTCATCATCCACTACTGTCCCTATAATGTAGTCAGAATTCTCATCATCCACTACTGTCCCTATAATGTACTCAGGAGTCTCAGTCTACTTGCTGTATCCTCTGGTAGAAGAAACAAAGATGACATGAGACAGGACCCAAGAACCGTATATGAGACGTCTTACAGATTGACCATCTACAATGCCCTCCAAAGTGCAATTCTACAGCTTTTTCAAAACTACAACTCCCATCATGCCGTAAACATCAGCTATTGGTCCATGTGCTGGACTTCTAAAGGGGTAGTCCATCCTATTTACTGTAAATGTCACTGTTAGGGCATTGTGGGGTAAAGGAAGGGGCCTTATGTTGGGGGACGCCACCTACTCAGGTGAATAGGACTGGGCTGCGATACCAGATATCCAGCGGAGAATGGACACCTAAGCAGACGCACCTCTGTCAGTCAAGTTCAGCTGTGTAGCCCTCAGATCACTGTATAGGAGTCTATGAGACTTGGATGTTAATAATGAAGTCTTCGTTCACTGACAGCAAGCAGAGACGTTGAGGAGTCAGTGGGGTCCAGGCTTAATGCCATATGTTATACTGACCCTTACTTTGGGCTGCATTAACCCTTCCCAGGCCCCTGTTGTGCTGCAGCTGATATGTTAACAGTGTGGAGCAGCCTTGAACCTGTGAGTTACATGAGTCTGTGGGAAAAGGTGGGGGCCGAATACCAAGGTCCCCTCCAGACCAAACTTAGAAGCTCACGTAGACCGCTCTCCGCCCCTCCTGCCCCACTACACTGTAATGCACTCTGCCCGGCACGTATACGGCTCCCTGTGCCATATAATGTCCTTATAGAGGCAAGGGGTTGGTGGTCACCAGACCATGTGAGCACACACCTACTACACTCACTGCGCTCACCTGTCCTGACACAAGGTCACCTCTCTACTATACCAGGACTATAGTGTGTCAGCTCTGCTACATGGCAGCAATGTCAGTGCAGCAGTGTTATCAGAGAAGACAACCTTATCCCCTACACACAGGGAGTTATCTGACTGGGTGACAACAGCAGAGCATACTGCATAGAATTAGAAATGACAACGCCAAAATCAGAAATGATGCAAAGTAAAGGAGACGATACGTGTCAGACTTTCTGGGGGTCGGTTTTCTTGAGTAAAATGTCACTAGTAAAACCACAACGAAAACTAATAGTCAGAACAAGAGAAACATGGTGACCAGGTGTCGCCGCTGTATAGAATGACCTCATGATAAGACACATGATTGGTGATATATGCCAAATGCTTCGGAATATAAATGGTACCTTGCCACTATCTCTTCTGCAAGGTCTTCTGCAAGAAACAGAACTTGAAGATCATACAGAGCTGGTGATTCACAGTACCATCACCGGACACCACGATCGGCTGGTCTGGCCTGGAGTCTCAATTTTTGGGGGTTCTGGTCTGGAGTCTGTATTTGTGGGGTTGTGGTCGAGAGTCTAAATTTCTAGTTGTTTCGTCTGGAGTGAATGTTTCTGGTGATCTGGTCTGGAGTCTGTATTTATGATGTTTGGTCTAGAGTATATATTTATGGTGGATACAGAGTTGAAATTTTTGGTGGTCTGGAGTCTGTATTTATTGTGGTTTGGTCTGAGTTTGTATTTATGGTGGTCTGGAGTCTGTATGTAAGGTAGACGTATCTGCTGTATGTATTTACCGTCTATAGGGAGTCTTTATTTATGGTGGTTTGGTCTGGAATCAATATTTATGGTGGTCTGCAGTCTGTAGTTACGATGCTCTACACTGGTGGTCTGGATTCTATATTTTTGTTCTGGACTGGAGAGTCAGCATTTATGATGGATATAGGGTTTAAATTTATGGTGGTCTGTGGTCTATATTAATGGTGGTTTGTCCTTGAATCTATATATATGCTAGTCTGGAGTCGTTATATAGGATAGTCTTATCTGGTGTATGTATTTACAGTAAGTCTGCTCTGTGGTCTTTATTTAGGAGTCTAGGGGCCCTATTACACTGCCTGATATTTTGGATAAGTGAGCACCGATCTACTATATCGGCTCCTGCTTACTGAGTCTGTTTCACGGCTCGATAATGGCGCAGCAAGGGCTGCACAGACATTGTTAGTGATGTCCATGCAGCGCTTGCCTTACGTGTAAAATATTAAACTTTATGCCATGGCCCGGGGTTGCTAGGTGGTAACAGCACTGGGTTAGGTGGTGTTTCTGCTTGGTCACGGTGCCCAGAAGTGGTGATACCCACCCCCGGACACACGGGCACTGGGCTTTGTAAGGCTAGCACAATGTGTGTGTGCAGGTGCGACGGAGTAATGAGCACAGCACCAGAATTTAACTTTGCTTAAAAAAACAGTTCACAAAAAATTATTGGCCCCCCGGTAGGCGCTGTCAGGTATACTATCCGCAGCTGATCGGTGTCCCGTGGCGCAGCCTTGTTGCGATCCCGCGGCAATAATAATTTTTGGTGAACTGCCTCTTTAAATACTTTTTAGTAGAAAGTGCGCCAAAATAATGTGAGTTAACAACATGCTTTCCCTTGATGGACAACACATAATCAATTTGGGTGCTTGGGGTGAAAATACTAAGGGAAGAAGCATGGTTTAGCTGAGTAGGTTAGGAAATGTAGCTGAGTTGAATAGGCTAGGGGGCTGCCTTGGGGACTTTGCCTAGGTAGTGCAGTACGCTGCTGGGATATTTTGTAGTGATTGAGTGTAGAAAAAAACTCTCGTATTCACTTTTGGAAATAAGCAGTGATGAGGAAGACCACTTTTTGCCAAACAAGTTCACAGAGTGTCAGGTTCGGTAATACGTGATGATGTTTCTTTGGCTAATTGCTGTCTTTATTACACAAAGTGATAATCAACCTATCAACCTGACTGGGCAGATTATTGCTCTGTGTAACTGGGCCTTAATCTGTATGACGGGCAGCCTGGACTAGGGATCAGTATTAGGTTGAATCTGGTCTGCTGTCTGTATTAGGGGAGTCTTCTTTAAGGTCTTTCAGATTATGTCAGTGGGTTCTGTATTAGGGTACTCCACTTTACATGGTCTATAGTTGCAGGATCTGGGTCTGTATTAGGGTAGTCTACTCTGGAAGATCTGTAGTTGGGGGATCTAGTGTCTGAATTACAGTCTTCCACTCTGAGGGTTCTGTAGTTGGGGGACCCGGGGGTCTGTATTAGGGAAGTCCACTATGGAGGGTCTGTAGTTGGGAGATCTGGGGAATCTCTGGAGGGCTGGTATTTGATTTGGGGATCTAGGGTTAGTAATAGCGTAGTCCACTCTGGAGGGACTGTAGTTGAGGGATCTGGGGTCTGTATTAAGGTAGTCCACTCTGGAGAGTCTGTAGTTGGCAGATCTAGGGTCTGAATTAGGTTAGTCTACTCAGGAGCGTCTGTAGTTGGCGGATCTAAGGTCTGTATTAGGATAGTCTACTCTGGAGAATCTGAAGTTGGTGGATCTGGGGTCTGCATTTGGGTAGTCTACTCTGGAGAATCTGAAGTTGGTGGATCTGGGATCTGTATTAGGGTAGTCTACTCTGGAGGGTCTGTAGTTGGCGGATCTAGGGTCTGTATTAGGGTAGTCCACTCTGGAGGCTCTGTAGTTAGTGAATCTGGGGTCTGTATTAGGGTAGTCTACTCTGGAGGGTCTGTAGATGGTGGATCTAGGGCCTGTATTAGGGTAGTCCACTCTGGAGGTTCTATAGTTGGTGGATCTGGGGTCTGTATTAGGGTAGTCTACTCTCGAGAATCTGTAGTTGGGGATCTAAGGTCTGAATTACGGTGGTCAACTCAGGGGGTCTGTAGATGGGGGATCTGGGGTGTTTATTAAGGTAATTTACTCTGGAGGGTTTGGATGGGGGAGGAGATAACCAGCTCTGGCTTATGAGGGTCAGCTGCCCCGGCTTATATGATCACTATACAATATGGGTCCCTTTTTAACCACTATTATTGCAGGCTAACTCACAATGTGTCAGCACCGATCACATCACATGATGCACGGACAGCTCATCATTGTCTCCGGCCTTACATGTCATCAGAGCCCAGCGGCATCTGAAGGGGTTAAGTCTGTCTGATGTCACATGGAATAAGGCAGCTGTTCCTTAGGGCTCCTGTCCAGGGCCACAGGCAGATCTCGGTGTTTTGGCCTTGGCCATGTTGTGACTGTTGTGTATTTAGTCTTTCTGCATCTGCTATGATTATACATAAGAGAGTGTCAGAGCGGAGCAATCTATACTGTACATTACATCCTATTACTGTACTGTACGTTATACCCTATATCTGTACTGCACATTTGATCCTATATCTATACTGTATATTATACCCTAGAGGGGAGATTTATCTGTCTCAATTGCCCGTAGAAACCAATCAGATTCCACCTTTCATTTTTCATAGAGTCTGTGGGGAATGAAAAGTGGAATCTGATTGGTTGCTAGGGGCAACTGAGCCAGTTTCACTTTACACCATGTTTGATAATTTTCCCCCCAATATCTATACTGTACTTTTTATCCCATATCTATACTGCACATTATACCCGATATATATTGTGCATTATACCCTATATTTATACTGTACGTTTTATCCCATATCTGTACATCTATACCACACATTATACCCTATATCTTTGCTGCACATTATACCCTATATCTATACTGCACATTATATCTATACTGTCTATTATACCCTATATCTATACTGTCCATTTTATCCCATATCTGTACGGTACATTATATCATATATCTATACTGCACATTATACCCAAAATCTTTATTGTACATTATACCCTATATTTGTACTTTACATTATACACCATACCTGTGCTGTACATTGTACCCTATATCTATACTGTACTTTATATCTGATATCTATACTGTACGTTACACCCTTTATCTATACTGTACATTATAGCCCATATCTGTACTGTACATTATAACCCTATAGCTATACTGTACAGTATAGCCTATAGCTATACAGTACATTATACCCGCGCTGTACATTATATCCTATATCAATACTGGACTTTATAACTATCTATATGGTATGATACACCTATATCTATACTGTACATTATACCCCATATCTGTACTGTACATTATACCCTGTATCTGTTCTATACTTAATATCCCATATCTATACTTTATATTCTATTTCCTTTTACTGTACATTATACCCTATATTTGTACTGCAAATTATATTCTATAGCTATTCTGTGCTTTAAATCCTTTATCCATACTGCACATTAAACCCTATAACTATACTTTACATTATACCTTACATCTATACAGTACATTATACCCTATCAATACTGTACATTATTCCATATATCTTTACTGTACAAAATACCATATAATACCACATTATACCATATAGCTATTCTGTATATTATACCCTATATTTTTTGCTGTACATTATATCCCATATCTAAAGTGTACATAATACCTTACATCTGTACTGCATATTATACCCTACAAATATATTGCACATTAAACCCTAAGGGGGAGATTTATCAAACATGGTGTAAAGTGAAACTGGCTCAGTCGCCCCTAGCAACCAATCAGATTCCACCTTTCATTTTCCAAGAGTCTGTGAGGAAGGAAAGGTGGAATCTGATTGGTTGCTAGGGGCAACTGAGCCTATTTCACTTTACACCATGTTTGATAAAGAGAGAGATAGCTGAAGGACCTTATCACATGACCTGCAGGTCCTTAATACTACAGTGTGGAGTTGGGTGGCGAGGAAGAGAGAGAAGACTGAGCTGTAAGTGCTCTGTGTGTGTGTGTGTGTGTGTGTGTGTGTGTGTGTGTGTGTGTGTGTGTCAGTCAGTAATGTGTGTGGTGGTGTGTGTGTGTGTGTGTCACTCAGAAATGTGTGTGTGTCAGTCAGTAATGTGTGTTTGTGCGTGTGTGTCATTTAGTAATGTGTGTCAGTCATTAATGTGTGTGTTTCAGTGAGTGTGTGTTTGTGTATGTTAGTCGTATCTCAAGTGATTGTGCATAGTGGACAGATGAGGGGCCCGCTGAGGCTGTCGCTCAAGGGCCCACTAAAACCTGGAGTCGGCCCCGTGTGTGTTATACCCTATCTCTATACAGTACATTACAACCTACATCTGTACTGTACATTTTAACCCTACCTCTATATTGCACACTACACTCTAAAGCTTTACTTTACATTATACCCTATATATGTACAGTACATTATACCCTATATTTTATACACAAAAATTACAATGGTCATACACACATATAAAAGGCGTCTGTCTCATGTCTCTTGTCCACAGTATACTAGTAACTAAGCTATACACAAACAAACTATACGGCTTAAACTTATACATTTTTAAATTTTTATTAACATGATTACAAAATCACAGCAAAATTACATGTGTAAAGGGATCCAGTGAAAAAGAGAACCACAACCACCAGTATACATATATCAGCCTATATTTGTACTGTACACAATACCCTACATCTGTATTGTATATTTCAACCCTACATCCATATTGCACACTACACCCTAAATCTATACTGTACATTACATCCTAGATTTGTACTGTACATTATACCCTATATCTGTGCTGTACATTACATCCTGTATATACTGTATGTTATAGCTAATGGAAATGAGCTAATTTAAAATACAAACAAATTGAATTGCTTTGTTAGCTCGGGAATCTGCTCTGTGCTGCTTCTTCTCCGGGTGTCTGGAGAGTTCTCCTGGAGCTCGGGCTACGTGTTTCCTGGCCGAGACCATTTCTGAGTCTCTCTTGATGTTTTTGCAGAAGAGATTAAGGAAGAGAACATCAGGCTGGCGATTAAAGGTCTTTCCCTGAAGAAGTCACCAGGTCAAGATGGCCTACTATCTGACTGGTACATCTTGGTCCCGCTCTTAAATGAGTGTCTCTCCTGCCGAGGTCAGTCCTGATTCTTCTGTCAAAGGGTAAAGATCCAATCCGTATTGAGAATTGGAGATCCAGATCTCTTCTCAATACAGACAGGAAGTGTCTGGCCAAGATACTGTTCAGTTGGCTGGTGCAGTTTGCACCCCATCTCCTTTCAGAGGCTCAGCACTGCTATGTTCCAGGCCGAAGCACTTTAAGAGCTGTCCTTAGTTTCAGGGAGACAGGTCTTTGAAAGGGATACTTGATTCCGTGGATCAGGTAAAGCATTTGATCGGACAAACCACAAGTACCCCTGGTCTGTACTTCAGAGAAATGGCCTGTCAGAAACTTTTGTTAATTGGCTTAAGATATTTTATGCAGGGGCAGGGAGTTTCCCGCCAGTGAGTGAAAGATCTACCTTTTGAGGTTGGGTCTGGTGTTCGCCAGAGTTGCCCTTTGAGGCCGCTGTTATATGTGTTCTTGATCAATCCTTTGCTTAGAAACATAGAAGATTGCTGGCAGAAAAAGACCACTTGGTCCATCTAGTCTGCCCTTTTTTGTATTCACTTTCTTATTATCTTAGGATAAATACATGTTTATGCTAGGCAGGTTTATATTCTGTTATTGTAGATTTACCAACCACGTCTGCGGGAAGTTTGTTCCTAGCATCTACCCATGTTGCCTCAGTTCCCTCTATGTCCCCTTGTTCTTGAGTCCATTTTTTTCTAAAAACACTTTCCTCTTTATCCTTATTTAGTCCTTTAAAATATTCAAAGGTTTTAATCATGTCACTCCTTTCCCTTTATTCCTCCAGACTATACAGATCAAATCCTTAAATTTTTCCAGATATCTTTTATGCCTGATACCCTCCAGCATTTTTGTAATCCGTCTCCCATTCCATTTTGTCAATATTCTTTTTGTAGGTGAGGTCTCCAGAACTGGACACAGTATTCCAGATGTGATCTCACCAGAGCTCTATACAGCGGGATCACAATCTCCTTCTTCCTACTGGTTATACCTCTAGCTATACAGCCCAGCAAATGGTGGGTTTGTTGTGGACTATTGGCAACGGTCAGGATGATCCTGGAGAAGCCAGAAGGTGCCACGAGACTGGTAGCATATGCTGATGATGTTAGCATCTTTGTGTCCTCAAGAAGCCAATATAGTGATATCAGAAGTGGACCACTACTCAGAGGCATCTGGGTGAAGTTTCGTACCCCACAAGGACACTTGGAGGTTTGTCCATGGTGAACCCTGTGGTGTTCTTAGAAAACACAGGAGGGTGAGTGAAGGACCTTTGTACACCCCATGAGTATCTTCTGGCTTAACTACCCCAGATCAGGGACTGCCTAGGTCAAGATCTTAGGGTTGGTTAAAGTGGGGCCTGGAGTGGGAGTGGGCCTAAGGAGCATTCAGGAACCTGGGTGGTTGAGATTGGTGCACGTTGTTATTCATCACCATAGTGGTTGGGTACTACTTGTAGCATGCATGTTGTCTAGCATCTATATAGCGAAGAGTTGTCTCCAAGGTGGAGGTCTTTAGGAAAAGGAATGGTGACCTTGAAAAGATCAGGTTTTTGGAGTATGGCAAGCTGGGTACAAGGAGGGCTTCTTTTCTGTTAATAAGGTTTTCTTTTGCTGTGCACTACTGAGCTTGCTTGGTGAGACAGTGCACCTACCTAGCCCCCTGCACCAATCCGCCCAGTGCACTGGGGGTGGTAGTCCTGCCCCCAGTTCACCAAAACTCCTAATAGCCCAGAAACTGCACCAAGGATGAAACTTGTCTTTATCCTTAGCACCTCGTGCACGATAGGGACATAACATGTTATATGCTTCTAAAATGCTGATGGTTTCCTCTCAAACAGGCTCTGTCGGTGTGGTGTGCTCAGAACTCTACTGTATGTTAACCCCTATTAGTCCTTGCCCTGGAGACTGGCAGTCATTGCCATGTAATCTGAGCCCTGGTGGGTGGCCAGGCCAGACAGTGTTGTGTGAAGCTTGGCAGTGCCCATACCTGGCAAATCCAGAGCAGCGCTCAGGCAGCGTGTCTCGTCTTGCCGCCTTTGTTTGGCCTCTTGTATTCATTGATGTTGGGCAGAGATACGAGAACTTTAATGGCGTGGAACCACAAGCCGGTCTTTTGTTTGGGCGCCTATAGCAAAGAACCCTTCTCAACATCTTTTGTTGTCCCCTTTTAAATAAGATACATGTGTCTGGAACGTCGCCACGTTTGTTGGATCAGCGTCGGATACTGGGAAAAGCAAAGAGACCGAATCTGCAGTGAAATCCACACCGAGCCCTGGACTGAATACGGGTGGCTGGCGGATATACACACTGTGTGCTGAGGAGCAATGGCAATGGTCAGCTGACAGATAAGACAGCGCTAATGGCTCAACTTCAACAAAAGGAATATATTATAAGAGGAGTGACACAACATATTCAACACCATGAACTGCACAGGTGTGGCAGAGAGGAGTTGGTTATGTGGCTCCAGGGTTATCTGAGGACATTTATAGAAATGCATGGAAACCAGTAACTCTGTTCACAGCCAACGCACTCAACTCTGCTACATCTGTATAGCAATGTTTATGAGCTGAATATGATACGGGTCACGGTCTATGTACTGTGGTCAGACATGGTGGATTGGACTGCATATAGTGGACATGATAAGGAGCACCATCTGTGTATAATGGTCATGCTAAGGAGCACAGTCTATATATGAAGGTAATGCTGAGGAGCACAGTCTGTGTATGATGGTCATGTTGAGGTGAGCAGCCTGGGTATGATAGTCATGCTAAGAAGCATAGTCAATATATGATGGTAATACGGAGGAGCACAGTCTATGTGTTATGGTCATGCTGAGAAGCACAGTCTATGTGGGATGGTCATGCTGAGGAGCACAGTCTGTGTATCATAGTCATGTTGAGGTGCACAGCCTGGGTATGATGGTTATGTTGAGGAGCACAGCCTGGGTATGATGGTTATGTTGAGGAGCACAGCCTGGGTATGATGGTTATGTTGAGGAGCACAGTCTATGTGTGATGGATATGCTGAGGAGCACAGTCTGTGTATAATAGCCGGACTAAGGAGCACTGTCTGTGAATGATAGTGAAGTTGAGGTGTACAGCCTGGGTATGATGGTTATGCTGAGGAGCACAGTCTGTGTATGATAGTCATGTTGAGGTGCACAGCCTGGGTCTGGTCTCCCACCAGACACCTAGAAGAGGACACAAAATCTTGGGGTGACTCCACTCTCTGACTTGCTACTGGGTTGCTCCTATTGGTGGAGAGAAGTGAGGTGATTTGCACTCTCAATGGCTGAGGATGAAGTGACTCTAAGACTACTGTGATTGGACCAGAGAGGGGTGGTAACCAGACTGACATACTGACAGGAGCAAAGTCTATATATGATGTCCATACTGAGGAGCACAGTCTATATATTATGGCCATACTGAGGAGCACAGTCTATATATGATGGCCATACTGAGGAGCACAGTCTATATATGATGGCCATACTGAGGAGCACAGTCTATATATGATGGCCATACTGAGGAGCACAGTCTATATATGATGGCCATACTGAGGAGCACAGTCTATATATGATGGCCATACTGAGGAGCACAGTCTATATATGATGGCCATACTGAGGAGCACAGTCTATATAGTCTATATATGATGGCCATACTGAGGAGCACAGTCTATATATGATGGCCATACTGAGGAGCACAGTCTGTGTATAATGCCCATACTGAGGAGCACAGTCTGTGTATAATGCCCATACTGAGGAGCACAGTCTATATACGATGGCCATACTGAGGAGCAGAGTCTATATATGATGGCCATACTGAGGAGCACAGTCTGTGTATAATGCCCATACTGAGGAGCACAGTCTATATACAATGGCCATACTGAGGAGCACAGTCTATATATTATGGCCATACTGAGGAGCACAGTCTATATATTATGGCCATACTGAGGAACACAGTCTATATATGATGCCCATACTGAGGAGCACAGTCTATAAATGATGGCCATACTGAGGAGCACAGTCTGTGTATAATGCCCATACTGAGGAGCACAGTCTATATATGATGGCCATACTAAGGAGCACAGTCTATGTGTGATGGCCATACTGAGGAGCACAGTCTATATATAATGGCCATACTGAGGAGCACAGTCTATATGTAATGGCCATACTGAGGAGCACAGTCTATATGTAATGGCCATACTGAGGAGCACAGTCTGTGTATAATAGTCTTGCTGAGGAGCACAGTCTGTGTATAATAGTCTTGCTGAGGAGCACAGGCTGTGTATAATAGTCTTCCTGAGGAGCACAGTCTGATCTAGTTGCTATGTATAAGGATGAGATGAATAGATCAGCAGAGATCAACCTTCAGATTGAGGAGAATAAAGCGCTGAACGATTCGAATATTACTGGGTGCCCCTGACCCCGGCACTGACTGTGTGACCATCCGAATCTCTAATCACTGAGCATGGCTACACCTAATGAAAGAATAACAAGGAGAGGAGACTCCTCCAAGGGCCAAGAGACCCCCGGGACCCCACCACAAGAGACGCTGACGATGCCAGACTGCGACCAATGGGACCACCCAGCATACAGTACAGGAGTGGTACTGTGCAGTGTCCTTATATACAGAATAAGAGCAGATACTGAGGATTACACCCAGCATACAGGGCAGGAGAAGTGGTACTGTGCACTGTCCATATATACAGAATAAGAGCAGATACTGAGGATTACACCCAGTATACAGGACAGGAGAAGTGGTACTGTGCACTGTATATATACAGAATAAGAGGAGATACTGAGGATTACACCCAGCATACAGGACAGGAGAAGTGGTACTGTGCGGTGTATATATATACAGAATAAGAGCAGATACTGAGGATTACACCCAGTATACAGGACAGGAGAAGTGGTACTGTGCACTCTCTATATATACAGAATAAGAGCAGATACTGAGGATTACACCCAGCATACAGGACAGGAGAAGTGGTACTGTGCGGTGTATATATATACAGAATAAGAGCAGATACTGAGGATTACACCCAGTATACAGGACAGGAGAAGTGGTACTGTGCACTGTATATATACAGAATAAGAGCAGATACTGAGGATTACACCCAGTATACAGGACAGGAGAAGTGGTACTGTGCACTCTCTATATATACAGAATAGGAGCAGATACTGATGATTACACCCGGCACACAGGACAGGAGAAGTGGTACTGTGCAGTGTATATATATATACAGAATAAGAGCAGATACTGAGGATTACACCCAGCATACAGGACAGGAGAAGTGGTACTGTGCACTCTCTATATATACAGAATAGGAGCAGATACTGATGATTACACCCGGCACACAGGACAGGAGAAGTGGTACTGTGCAGTGTATATATATATACAGAATAAGAGCAGATACTGAGGATTACACACAGCATACAGGACAGGAGAAGTGGTACTGTGCACTGTCCATATATACAGAATAAGAGCAGATACTGAGGATTACACCCAGCATACAGGACAGGAGAAGTGGTACTGTGCACTGTCCATATATACAGAATAAGAGCAGATACTGAGGATTACACCCAGTATACAGGACAGGAGAAGTGGTACTGTGCAGTGTATATATACAGAATAAGAGCAGATACTGAGGATTACACCCAGTATACAGGACAGGAGAAGTGGTACTGTGCAGTGTATATATATACAGAATAAGAGAAGTGGAACTGTACAGTATCTATACTATGGTAGTACAGTATAAAGCATTAGTGATACACGTGTTGGGGCTGGTAGTTTGTATGGTACATTTCCCTTCTGGTACTTTCTGCAGTTTTTCCCCCCACAGAGTGTGTACATGGAGAGTTGTCATGTTCTCGCAGTCTGAGGGCTCCTCGTGTAGCAGTCTTTCCCACGCTGCTGGTTGACAGTAAATATAATTTGTGCAGGAGACGTAAAGTTGATAAAGCAATGTTCCTGTTAACACGTCCTCCCCATAACTGTGCCGCCTTGTTCCTTTACTTAGACTAGTCACACATGGAACATGACCCCAGTGTGAACGGTGTCCGATTTCCTTAAGTCTCCCTGTTAAAAAATTCTGTAAACAAACGTGTCAGGGATCAGCAACCCCCTCTCCCCCCCATAGGTCTCCATATAGTTAATGAAGGTAGTGCCACATATAGTGATGTAAAGACCCTAACTCTATCTCTAACCCCAAAACCCCAACACAGTGAGAACCACAGAACCCAACTATACATACATAGTGGAGCCCCACTATACTGCCCAGCAGCAGAATAGTGAATGCAGCTCTGAAGTATAATATATAATATAGTGGAGCCACCGTGACCAGCAGCAGAGTACAGCTTACTATTGAGTGAAGGTGATTGGTGCAAAATCCCAATAGATAGACCAAAAACATACAGGTAAGAATGTTAATATTTTACTTCCATTGTGGTTTGGTTATAGCAGTGTTCTTCAACCTGTGGATACCCAGCTGTTGTAAAACTATAACTCCCAGCCATTGGCTCTCTGGGCATGCTGAGTGTTGTAGTTTTGTATCAGCTGGAGAACCTGAATTCATATCACTGGGTTAGTGGATCCCATTGAATCTGTTGACCTTTACTTGCTCATGAGTTTGCCTATTGAGTTTACCCACATGGACCAGACATTATAGACCAGAGGAGCACCTTGTGGCTCCTAAACCTCAGCCCCCACCTATCATGGTTCATACACAGGTGCAGTGTCTCAGTCCCCGTTACACAGCTGTTGTATGCTTGGTGTTTATTCCATGTTATTTTGGTGGACCATGTATTGTCTATATGTGCTTGTTTGTATATTTACTTGCTACACTGCCAATAGCATACACTGAAGGGTCTTGTTGGTGCAAGGGTTAACGAAATTGCACTGTTTCATGATACCACACCCTGTCAGAAGTAAGGGACTATGTAAGTCTGGTCACCACCCCTCTCTAGTCCAATCACATTGATCTTCATGTCGCTAAGCCAGTCAGAGCCCTTATCACCTCACATCTCTCCACCAATGGGAGCAATTTCTGTCGTTCGTAAATAAGGGCAGACTGAAACAAGTCAGTCAGTCTTCAGATCCTGGCATCTGGCCAGTGTGATCTATCCAGTGAAGTCATCAGTCCACATTGCAAGAACCCATCTTCATCTTCTTCGTCTAGACCAGGGATGGAGAAATTGCCATTTGCCGCCCCACCCCCAGATTTTCCATCCTCCTCCAGATCTCCGATCTCCAGATTTCTTGAAGATGATTAGGCTCAGAAATACATCCCTCCGGGTATTGTGTGACAGATGTGAGAGCTGTCCTGTGAGTATGATTCTATGATTCTTCTCTTCTCTTGAAGTCACAGCAAGCTAAACTGTGAAGGTCCCTGTCTGCAGAGTCCTATACTAATTAGACTTCTCTCAGGAAGTCCTCTATCTTAGCAACTAAACCACACTTTCTCCCACTAAAATGTCTCAGAGCCAAATTCCTCAGTTAACCTGCTCTACGAGAGCTCTTAAAGGGAAAGTGACCAGATTTACCTACTCCCAAGCAAGCTCAAGTTGTCATTCCCCAGTACATTGTAAGACAGGAACAAGCAATTTGAAAAGTTTGTGTGGAAACATAGGGTCACTAGCTTCACCCCTCTGACATCGAACCACTGCACCCATCTAGCCCAGCATTACAACATCATTTGCAGACCCTTTTGCTTACCGCATGGGAGGGGCTGAAGTTTTGGGCCCTGTGATAGCTATTCTGCCCCTATAGGGGAACACCTGCTGTAGACGGAATTGATTTCGGCAGATCCAGCCAGTGTCAGGGGATTCACTATTTACCTGCCCACCATAGACCTTAGATTTTAAGATGATCCCACAACCACCATTGATTGGACCGGACCCCCATTATGACGAGCAGGAATCATCCTGCTATTTCGGCCTCTTGTGTCTACTAGTTGTTTTGGTGAGTTGCTTTTGAACCATCTCAATATTGATCCTTTGCTCTGGATCAGGTAATGATTGCTTAGGCTAGGATAGTGGGTTGGGTTTACCACTGGTTAGCCTCCTTGGCTGAGCAGATGATGGCATATGCCTGTGCATCTGTCATAGGGTTTGTATTTTTCAGTCTATGTACTTGTTCCTAGTTCCTTTGTTGTTGCTCAGTTCTTGTTCAGTATCCTGGTCTTTGTATTGAACCTTGCTGTAGTTTTGCAGAATTCAGAGTTTGGGGTTTTTCTCAGTTTGTTTCTCTGGGTTCTGGAGCCATCTTGTTGTTTCTAATAGAAAGAAATAGTCCATGGTTTCCACAGGGATGCTGCAGGGACAGTGAGGTTTAGTTTTCTGCTTTTAGGTTAGAGTTCAGGGACAGACCTAGGGAAAGATTAGGGACAGTCTTTGTATTTGTTCCTGTTCCTTATCTGCTTTATTTATGACTACCACCACCATCATCATCATTTGTTTGTTGCATCATCCATTCCATCATATCTGGTTCCTCTCATCATCTTATTACCTGCCAGCACTCATATATGCTTTTTATTATCTATTATGGCTACATGTCATATACTTCTGCCCAACGCTCAGTCCTGGGGGTATCTGAGTAGTAGGGATAACAGGAGCCAGGGAAGGTGACCACTGAAGGCCAGTTTCACCATCTAGTGACAGGTTAGTGGTATTACAACCACAATGAGCAGTCACATAGGTTTCCTATAGAGGATCCTCAGAAAAATTACCAAACTAAAGATAAGTCAATCTCATCAACTTTTGAATTTTTATGTTCAGCATTTATTTATTGAGATTTGGCTGTATATTCACTAGGCAAGGTGCAGGAAGCCCGGCCAGTGGAAGATGGATTTAGAGGAACGTTACAGGGACTTTCCTGTGCCTGTACCTCGGGGTCTGTACATGGATTTATAGGGTTGGTGACAGAGACATTCCTGTGCCCGCACATCTAAGTCTGCATATAGTTTTAGAGTGTCAGTGACAGAGACGTTCCTGTGCCCACATGTCGGGGTCTATACATGGCTTTAAAGGGTTGGTGACAGAAACATTCCTGTGCTCACACATGGGTTTAGAGGGTAGGGGACACAAAAATTCCTGTGTGTGCACATGGGGTCTTCCATGGATTTACGAGGTTGGTGACAAAGACGTTCCTGTGCCCGCACGTCAGGATTTGTACATGGTTTAAAGGGCTAGGTGACAGGGACGTTCCTGTGTCTGTACAAGGATTTAGAGGATCAATAACTGAGACGTTCCTGTGCCCGCACATTGGTGCCTCTATATGGATTTAGAGTGTTAGTGACAAAGAAGTTCCTGTGCCCACTCATCGGGCTCTGTACATTGATGTAAAGAGTTGGTCACGGAAACGTCCCTGTGCCTGCACATGGATTTAGAGGGTCAGTGACAGATGTTCCTGTGCCTGCACATCAGGGTCTGTAAATGGATTTAGAGAGTCAGTGAAAGAGACGTTTTTGTGCCCACACATCAGGGCCTGTTCCGCTCCTCATGCTAAGAATTACTAGAGGATGAGATCATGTGCCACCCGTCTCTGCACCTTTAGGTCCTAATAATATCTAGTGTCCCCTCTCTAGGAATGCCAACAACGTCCAGCACAGGTCTTCCGGAATCTGTGGTGTAGAAAATATTGGAGTCCCTTAGGAGTCGTCTTCATGATGTCCATGACAGGCGCCACCAACCATGGTCACCAAGTACAATTTGTTTGGTGCGCGTTGCCACAGGCTGTAAAATATGGGGGGTCTGCAGCTGTGGCCCTGTCTCAGGAGCTCAGCCACCCACCTGCCATGGCAAAGGTTAAATGCCCATGGTGACCTCATAGATTCCAGGAGACCCTGCTCAAGTTTCAAGACCAGACCTGGAGTCAGATCTTGAGCATGAAATGCAATATGTGGCGGAGGACACGGCATGACATGGGATAGAGGGGGAGTGTGAGGTTTGTGGTCTATTACATGATCAACCAGAGCTCACCATGATGTCACAGCAACATCAACCAATGTCCTGAGATGTCATCAGTCTGCTGTACAGTACACTGCCTCTCCATGCTGTATACACCTGTATTATCTGCTGTACACTACACTGCCTCTCCATGCTGTATACACCTGTATTATCTGCTGTACAGTACACTGCCTCTCCATGCTGTATACACCTGTATTATCTGCTGTACAGTACACTGCCCCCCCTCCATGCTGTATACACCTGTATTATCTGCTGTACAGTACACTTCCCCTCCATGCTGTATACACCTGTATTATCTGCTGTACAGTACACTGCGTCTCCATGCTGTATACACCTGTATTATCTGCTGTACAGTACACTGCCTCTCCATGCTGTATACACCTGTATTATCTGCTGTACACTACACTGCCTCTCCATGCTGTATACACCTGTATTATCTGCTGTACACTACACTGCCTCTCCATGCTGTATACACCTGTATTACCTGCTATACAGAACACTACCCCTCCATGCTGTATACACCTGTATTATCTGCTGTACACTACACTGCCTCTCCATGCTGTATACACCTGTATTATCTGCTGTACACTACACTGCTTCTCCATGCTGTATACACCTGTATTATCTGCTGTACAGTACACTGCCTCTCCATGCTGTATACACCTGTATTACCTGCTGTACAGGACACTGCCTCTCCATGCTGTATACACCTGTATTATCTGCTGTACACTACACTGCCTCTCCATGCTGTATACACCTGTATTATCTGCTGTACACTACACTGCTTCTCCATGCTGTATACACCTGTATTACCTACTGTACAGTACACTGCCTCTCCATGCTGTATACACCTGTATTATCTGCTATACAGAGCGCTGCCCCTCCATGCTGTATACACCTGTATTATCTGCTGTACAGGACACTGCCTCTCCATGCTGTATACACCTGTATTACCTGCTGTACAGTACACTGCCTCTCCATGCTGTATACACCTGTATTATCTGCTGTACAGTACACTGCCTCTCCATGCTGTATACACCTGTATTATCTGCTGTACACTACACTGCCTCTCCATGCTGTATACACCTGTATTACCTGCTGTACAGGACACTGCCTCTCCATGCTGTATACACCTGTATTATCTGCTGTACAGGACACTGCCCCTCCATGCTGTATACACCTGTATTATTTGCTCTACAGTACACTGCCCCTCCATGCTGTATACACCTGTATTATCTGCTTTACACTACACTGCCTCTCCATGCTGTATACACCTGTATTATCTGCTGTACAGGACACTGCCTCTCCATGCTGTATACACCTGTATTATCTGCTGTACACTACACTGCCTCTCCATGCTGTATACACCTGTATTATCTGCTGTACAGGACACTGCCCCTCCATGCTGTATACACCTGTATTATCTGCTGTACACTACACTGCCTCTCCATGCTGTATACACCTGTATTATCTGCTGTACACTACACTGCCTCTCCATGCTGTATACACCTGTATTATCTGCTTTACACTACACTGCCTCTCCATGCTGTATACACCTGTATTATCTGCTGTACAGTACACTGCCTCTCCATGCTGTATACACCTGTATTACCTGCTGTACACTACACTGCCTCTCCATGCTGTATACACCTGTATTATCTGCTGTACAGTACACTGCCTCTCCATGCTGTATACACCTGTATTACCTGCTGTACACTACACTGCCTCTCCATGCTGTATACACCTGTATTATCTGCTGTACACTACACTGCCTCTCCGTGCTGTATACACCTGTATTACCTGCTGTACAGGACACTGCCTCTCCATGCTGTATACACCTCTATTACCTGCTATACAGAACACTACCCCTCTATGCTGTATACACCTGTATTATCTGCTGTACACTACACTGCCTCTCCATGCTGTATACACCTGTATTATCTGCTGTACAGTACACTGCCTCTCCATGCTGTATACACCTGTATTATCTGCTGTACAGTACACTGCCTCTCCATGCTGTATACACCTGTATTACCTGCTGTACACTACACTGCCTCTCCATGCTGTATACACCTGTATTATCTGCTGTACAGGACACTGCCTCTCCATGCTGTATACACCTGTATTATCTGCTGTACAGGACACTGCCTCTCCATGCTGTATACACCTTCTATTATCTGCTGTACACTACACTGCCTCTCCATGCTGTATACACCTGTATTATCTGCTGTACACTACACTGCCTCTCCATGCTGTATACACCTGTATTACCTGCTGTACAGTACACTGCCCCTCCATGCTGTATACACCTGTATTATCTGCTGTACAGTACACTGCCCCTCCATGCTGTATACACCTGTATTATCTGCTGTACAGTACACTGCCTCTCCATGCTGTATACACCTGTATTACCTGCTGTACACTACACTGCCTCTCCATGCTGTATACACCTGTATTACCTGCTGTACAGTACACTGCCTCGCCATGCTGTATACACCTGTATTACCTGCTGTACAGTACACTGCCTCTCCATGCTGTATACACCTGTATTATCTGCTGTACACTACACTGCCCCTCCATGCTGTATACACCTGTATTATCTGCTGTACACTACACTGCCCCTCCATGCTGTATACACCTGTATTATCTTCTGTACACTACACTGCCTCTCCATGCTGTATACACCTGTATTATCTGCTGTACACTACACTGCCTCTCCATGCTGTATACACCTGTATTATCTGCTGTACAGTACACTGCCTCTCCATGCTGTATACACCTGTATTATCTGCTGTACAGTACACTGCCCCTCCATGCTGTATACACCTGTATTATCTGCTGTACAGTACACTGCCTCTCCATGCTGTATACACCTGTATTATCTGCTGTACACTACACTGCCTCTCCATGCTGTATACACCTGTATTACCTGCTATACAGAACACTACCCCTCCATGCTGTATACACCTGTATTATCTGCTGTACAGTACACTGCCTCTCCATGTGGTAAGTGTAATGTGAACCCAACAGGAGTGTAATTATAGACCCAGTTCTGTTCAATGGAGAACCTGACATCTTAGCTGCTAAAATGTCAGACCGGGCACATGGTGTGAGGGTGAGAGCCGCAGGGCAACCTCCATGGAATGTCTGATCATCTGACCTCACAATGACAACAATCTCCAGACAAAGTGCCAGCTACTGGGAAAAAGGGCTCACGACTATACTCCATCCATGTGTCTTGTGGCTTTTCTAGGACTAGTATTGGAGGGTCCATATTTCTCATTAGGGTCTCCTGTGGAGATCACATCAATCCAAGTAGGTACAGAGAACACCTTCAGAGTATCAGATCTTTAGCTGTTCTCCTACCATTAAAGGGGTGCTCCAGCGTGGGGGCACTTTTTTGCTGGGACCGGGGAGGAGGTGGCCGAGGGAAAAGACATCCACTCAACTCCCTAGTTCCAGCGGCGGGTCCCGCATCGCGACGCTCCGGTGCCCGGCCGCTTCCGGGTGTCTGACGCGGGCCCAAGACGTGACGTCTCAGGTCCGCTCAGCCACTCAGTGAAGGAGGCGGGATCCGTTTCAAGTCCGCTCAGATCCCGCCTCCTTCACTGAGTGGCTGAGCGGACCTGAGACGTCACGTCTCGGTCTTGCGTCAGACACCCGGAAGCGTTCGGGAACCGGGCACCGAAGCGCCACGATGCGGGACCCGCCGCTGGAACTGCGGAGGTGAGTGGATGTCTTTTCCCTCGGCCACCTCCTCCCCGTTCCCAGCAAAAAAGTGCCCCCATGCTACTAGAGTACCCCTTTAAGGACACAGATTGTTGGGGATAAAAGTATATAAAGTGTAGCAACACCCTCCGGGAACTTCATCATACATGGTGGAGGAGGAGAGCACAGATTAAGTATATCTGCTGTCTCGGGACCTGTTGATCTGGTCATTACTGAAGGGTCCAGGACTTCTGTGCTGGACCAGTGATTCTGTGAAGGATGTCCAGTCTCTGTATAGAGTTGCAGTTTCGGGTCCCAGACATTATATCGGGGGCTTTATGTTCCTAGAAACATTTCAGAGCTGAACATCTATGTAGAGTCATCAGATCTCTGTCCTAATATAGGAGGGTGGAAAGGCATCAGCATAAGGGTTACTAAGAGTCATTCGCCTGCAGGGGACACAGCTGCAGGGCTGAACAGGGGCAAACCCAACAGTACAGTGCTGAGAACTACACACTGGTGTGCAGAATGAGGAGGCTGCAGGGGCGCCCCTAACAGTACAGAGCCGTGTACTACACATGGGTATACACAATGGCCAAATATACTCAGGGGTGTAGCTATAGGGGGTGCAGAGAGGCCCATAAGGTTTTTCTTCCATATATGTAGAGGCCACCACTATAAATGAAGCGTTATAGCTGAGGCAACTGCACAGGTCACGCTCATGTGGTAAGCACGATGGTCTGCAACGGGTAGTATAGTGCAGGGCAAGCTGGGTGTAGTAGTGCGTAATGTATGTCAAGTGGCAAAGTGGTAATGCTAGTGCCCTGTGATTACCACACACACACAAACACACACACACACACACTCCTTTTCAATGTCATGTTTTAGTCATACAGAATGCAAGCAAATGACTTCTGACCTTAAAATTCCTTGAAACAACTTTAGGGTGCGTTCACACCTACAGGATCTGCAGCAGATCTGCAACAGATTTGATGCTGTGTTCAGTTATTTAAATGAAATCTGCTGCAGAAAATCAGCTGCAGATCCTGTAGGTGTGAACGCACCATTAAGTTTTACTAATCAGTTCCTGTGTAAATTCCAATAAACTTACATAGTCTCACAAGCACAAGGTGAATACAGATAAAACACTTGATAGTAAGGAGATTTTTTTCACTTTTCCTTTGAAAATCAATAGCAGGTTAACTGACTATATTACAATCACGGAAGTCGATCAGCAGTTTCTCCAACTGTAGGTCTAATAGAGGGCAGCAATGCCAGGGGGCACTTGAGCAATTTCTCCAACCCTGGTCTAAAGGAAGAAGAATGTATTCGAATCCTTGCAGCATGGACAGGTAGTGAATTGTTTGTAGCAGGAGGGAAAAGTCTTTCTAGGCTTGACTTAAACTTTACAGCTCACTGGATAGTCTGAGCAGACAATGGCTAAGAGCTAGGCTTAGATTTGTCCAGACCTGTTTAGGTCCACCCTTTTATAGAATAGCAAAGACATGAACCGATTATTAAGAAATATCACATGACCACATGATCTTACTTCTACATGTGAAAGGTTGTAATATAACTATTAAAATAAGTGTATAGTTTTAGTGGTGACACAGCCCCCTCTGCTGCCACCATATGTGTCGGGAACTGCAGGGCTGCCTAAGCCTTGCGGTTCCCGATCCCCTGTTCTGATCTAGTGCTGTTGCACATTCTCCCTATGTATTGTATATTCTTATGTACAATACACGGGGGAAGATGCCAGACACGATCACTGTGTGCAGTAGTCTCTCCATAGCAAGCAGTGATTGCTATCACCACTCATTGTGCTAGCTAACAAAGTAAGGCTGGGTTCACACTGCGTTTTTGCAATCCGTTCAGCGTATCCGTTTTTAATTGGTTACTTTTAACAGACAGGAAACACTACTTTTGTGTCCGTTAAAAAAACGCATCTGTTTCGATCCAATTTTTTCTTTTATAACAAAAGTCAATGGAAAAACGGATCCAAACGAATGTATCAGTTTTTTTCATAAAACGTAGACGTAAAACGAATTGCAAAAACACAGTGTAAACCCAACCTTATATAACTATCATAGAAATGTATAAGGAAAAAAGTTCTCAGGAGTACCCCTTAAGGCTATGTTTACACTACAAAAAAGTACGGCAACAACGGCCGTACTTTATGCAGTGTGGAATATTGCCTACATTTCTATGGGATCCCGGCCGGAGCATATACACATCGTATACACTCCGGCTGGGATCCCGTGCGGTGCCGCAAATAACTGACATGTCAGTTCACACAATGAAGCAAGCTTTATTGTGTGCTGTGGGATCAGCATCAGCGCATGCCCGCATCAGAACCCTGCAGCCGGAAAGATCACCCGGGATGATCCGGGCAGAGAGCGGCCGTTCCGTGACCTGGCCGGGTCACGGAACAGCCACTCTCTTACCCCGTGTGAACATAGCCTTAAGCAGTGTGACAAATGAATCTGCAGTACATACACAAACTATACCATACCAAAAAAGACTATACAGAGTGCAAAGCAAGTTATCAGCCACACAAAATTACATACATACAGCAGGTAAAACAGGTATCGGGACACTGCATCTATACTAATGGAACTACACCGATTTTTAGGGTAAAGTCCACATTTTACCAGATCTGGCACCAGCCACACCTGCTATTTCCTCTCCTGTTATGGCGGCCACAGCTTCTTTCAACTTACGGCTTGCACTTTGTTTTCTGATTATTTGTATTGATTGCTCCAGATTGTGAGGCCTCCGCAGATACCACTTGTATTTAGCTGCGAAATATCACACACTCAGATATGGTTGGTCATAGGTTATTACTGTTATGTAATGTACATCATCTATATGGCTGCTAGGAGCCTCGACCTCTTTCTTTAAGTTTAGCCTATAGAGGGCGCTGTGCAAGTGTCAGCTCTAGAGATAGTTCTATTCTTTACCAATAACATAGAGCACCACCTACAGGTAACTAAATGTAACTGCTCAAAATAATCTCAAGAGTTTACGTCAGCTCTGATCCTGTGATGTCATCACTCACATCTGAGATGAAGCATGATCTCGCAGCAACAATGGAATGTTCTATAAGGTATAATTAACTAGACAGTCATAGGTCGCGTCAACAGCATACACACTGCTATTTCTCTATTACTGCTGAGAACCAGCCTGTATATCACATGTGAGAGGTAGCCACAGACCCCCCCCACCCCCCACACTTTCTCTTTCCTGTGAATGGGATTTTCCTCATGTGATGTCACAGCTGTGCTTTGTGTTCTGACCAATCATGTGTTACTCATACAGAAACACAGACATTAATGAGAAGCTGCAGCTGCGGCTCCCCCCTCCCTCCTTAGTATTCATTGTATGACCCCAGATTATTTTGGGCAGATGTTTTCACAATCTATCTACAGAACAGGATTGTAATTGCTTGCTGCAAGATGTTATTTATGTAGGTTAATGCTGGTAATGAGGACTAATGATTCTGGCATCGATCAGGGCAGCATGTCACAACCTCACCCCGGAAACCAACAACCAGATACCAGCAAAGTGTCTATACAAATCAGACATTATCCTCTCTTACAGAATACACCTCCACCGCTGCTGACAACATAAAAACACCATAACATGCAGCACCCATAGGAGCACAGCAGAGTGAATCAGCTGGAGACTGAGCAGTAATATAGCTTATGGCTATGTTCACACTACGTAAAAAACTTACTTTGCAAATAACGGCCATTGTTTGTGCAAATACGGCCGTTGTTCTGAAATACAGCTGTGTTTTTTACGTAGTGTGAACCCCGGCCTATACCTGAATAAAACTGATATCACCTCCTGTATAACTTATAACTTGAGAGCAATGATGTCACCTTCTGTATAATATAACTTAGAACTTGAGAGGAATGATGTCACCTCCTGTATAATATAACCCACAGTTGTGCTCAAAAGTTTACCTGCCCCGGCAGAATTTTTGCTTTCTTGTCCTTTTTTCAGGGAATATGAATAATAACACAAAAAATTATTTCCCACTCAAGGTTGGCTGAAGCCATTTATTGTCAAACTACTGTGTTTTCTCTTTTTAAATCAAAATGACAGCCAAAAACATCCAAATGACCCTGATCAAAAGTTTACATACCCCAGTTCTTAACACTGTGTATTGCCCCCTCTAACATCAATGACAGCTTCAAGTCTTTTGTGGTAGTTGTGGATGAGGCTCTTTATTTTCTCAGTTCTTGTAAATTTCTGGGCATGAACTGCACGCTTGAGATTTCCCCAGAGTGGCTCAATGATATTGAAGTCAGGGGACTGAGATGGCCACTCCAGAACCTTCACTTTGTTCTGCTGTAGCCAATAACAGGTCGACTTGGCCTTGTGTTTTGGATCGTTGTCATGCTGAAACGTCCTTTGCAGATAACCTGCTGCATTCATCTGTACAAGTTTCCTGTGCATTTGTAGCTCACATATCCCCAAAACATCAGCGATCCACCTCCGTGCTCTACAGTAGGAATGGTGTTCTTTTCATTATAGGCCTTGTTGACACCTCAAGACAACATATTCCCGGCCTGCTTTAAAGCACGTACGTGCCCCACTGAATAATCCACTTGTAGTTACTGATGTTTCATTTCAAAGAAAAGTTTCCACTCCCCTCAAAGTACCACAGGTCTCCTTTGCTTAGTTGGTATACAGACAGTATTTGAAAGTTACCGGTATCTGGGGGACTACCTGACTACCTCTCATTGACAGAAACTAAGACGCTAGCCTGCTCAAACTGCAGAGTTTTACTGCCCCGGTGTGCACTCCAGCTTCTCTTAACCAGTCTTTAACCCCTTCGGGTGTACGTCTTTAATCACGCTGTGTGAACAGACTGCATTTGCTTATTGGTGTCTCAACATGGGTGGTAGTTAGAATAATTGGTAGAACATCATCAGTGTAATAAGTGTCAGGTCTGTCTCATCTCCTGCAACTGCAACTGAGTCATCCAGCCGTGTTCACATAGAAAGTTAGAAAGTTACAAAAAAAAAAAAAAATTTGAAGAGTACTGATGTCACCTCCTGTATAATATAATATATATATCTGGACAGCAGTGATGTCACCTCTTGAATAATATAACCTGCAGTATATCTAGACAGCAATGTCACCTCCTATATATTATAACTGATATCTGGAGAGCAGTGATGTCACCTCCTGTATAATATAACTGATATTTGGAGAGCAGTGATGTCACCTCCTGTATAATATAACTGATATTTGGAGAGCAGTGATGTCACCTCCTGTATAATATAACTGATATCTGGAGAGCAGTGATGTCACCTCCTGTATAATATAACTGATATTTGGAGAGCAGTGATGTCACCTCCTGTATAATATAACTGATATCTGGAGAGCAGTGATGTCACCTCCTGTATAATATAAAAGATATCTGGAGAGCAGTGATGTCACCTCCTGTATAATATAACTGATATCTGGAGAGCAGTGATGTCACCTCCTGTATAATATAACTAATATCTGGAGAGCAGTGATGTCACCTCCTGTATAATATAACCTATATCTGGAGAGCAGTGATGTCACCTCCTGTATAATATAACTTATATCTGGAGAGCAGTGATGTCACTTCTTGTATAATATAACCTATATCTGGAGAGCAGTGATGTCACTTCTTGTATAATATAACCTATATCTGGAGAGCAGTGATGTCACTTTCTGTATAATATAACCTATATCTGGAGAGCAGTGATGTCACCTCCTGTATAATATAACTGATATCTGGAGAGCAGTGATGTCACCTCCTGTATAATATAACTGATATCTGGAGAGCAGTGATGTCACCTCCTGTATAATATAACTTATATCTGGAGAGCAGTGATGTCACCTCCTGTAAAATATACACTACCGTTCAAAAGTTTGGGGTCACATTGAAATGTCCTTATTTTTTAAGGAAAAGCACTGTACTTTTCAATGAAGATAACTTTAAACTAGTCCTAACTTTAATGAAATACACTCTATACATTGCTAATGGGGTAAATGACTATTCTAGCTGCAAATGTCTGGTTTTTGGTGCAATATCTACATAGGTGTATAGAGGCCCATTTCCAGCAACTATCACTCCAGTGTTCTAATGGTACAATGTGTTTGATCATTGGCTCAGAAGGCTAATTGATGATTAGAAAACCCTTGTGCAATCATGTTCACACATCTGAAAAAGTCTAGCTCGTTACAGAAGCTACAAAACTGACCTTCCTTTGAGCAGATTGTGTTTCTGGAGCATCACATTTGTGGGGTCAATTAAACGCTCAAAATGGCCAGAAAAAGAGAACTTTCATCTGAAACTCGACAGTCTATTCTTGTTCTTAGAAATGAAGGCTATTCCATGCGAGAAATTGCTAAGAAATTGAAGATTTCCTACAACGGTGTGTACTACGCCCTTCAGAGGACAGCACAAACAGGCTCTAACCAGAGTAGAAAAAGAAGTGGGAAGTTGCGTTGCACAACTAAGCAAGAAGATAAGCACATTAGAGTCTCTAGTTTGTGAAACAGACGCCTCACAGGTCCCCAAATGGCATCTTCATTAAATAGTACCCGCAAAACACCAGTGTCACCATCTACAGTGAAGAGGCGGCTGCAGGATTTTGGGCTTCAGGGCAGAGTGGCAAAGAAAAAGCCACATCTGAGACTGGCCAATAAAAGAAAAAGATTAAGATGGGCAAAAGAACACAGACATTGGACAGAGGAAGACTGGAAAAAAGTGTTGTGGACGGATGAATCCAAGTTTGAGGTGTTCGGATCACAAAGAAGAACGTTTGTGAGACGCAGAACAACTGAAAAGATGCTGGATGAATGCCTGACGCCATCTGATAAGCATGGTGGAGGTAATGTGATGGTCTGGGGTTGGTGCTGGTAAGGTGGGAGATTTGTACAGGGTAAAAGGGATTCTGAATAAGGAAGGCTATCACTCTGCACCGCCATGCCATACCCAGTGGACAGCGCTTGGTTGGAGCCAATTTCATCCTACAACAGGACAATGACCCTAAACACACCTCCAAATTGTGCAAGAACTATTTACAGAAGAATCAGGCAGCTGGTATTCTATCATAGGTAATGGAGTGGCCAGCGCAGTCACCAGATCACCACCCCATTGAGCTGTTGTGGGAGCAGCTTGACCGTATGGTACGCCAGAAGTGCCCATCCAACCAATCCAACTTGTAGGAGCTGCTTCTAGAAGCGTGGGGAGCAATTTCTCCAGCTTACCTCAACAGATTAATAGCTAGAATGCCAAAGGTGTGCAATGCTGGAATTGCTGCAAAAGGAGGATTCTTTGACGAAAGCAAAGTGTGATGTAAGAACAATGTTATTTCAAATACAAATCATTATTTCTAACCTTGTCAATGTCTTGACTCTATTTTCTATTCATTTCACAACGTATGGTGGTGAAGAAGTGTGACTTTTCATGGAAAACACAAAATTGTTTGGGTGACCCCAAACTTTTGAACGGTAGTGTAACTTACAGTATATATGGAGAGCGGTAAAGGCATATCACATATTAGAATTCACAAGGCTGTAATTTTGCCAAAGACTGCACATGTAGCGGCCACATGGGTACAGATATGAGGACTGCAGGATGGGTGGATGATGTATTTGTAGGCAATGATGTCCCGACAAGCTCCACACTCCCCGATATTGTATCCCTGACTCTGCCTCCTGTTGCTCCCAGTACCCACCATCATGGTGGCCTCTAGAGAACAGCTTCCTCTGTGTCTATAAAAAAGCAACATATTGTCTTGTAATATGATGAAGACGTTTCGCCATGTGCCATGTGGTGCCCTGGTCCGCTTGGCTGCCCTCAGATGGGGTTCATTCAATATCCTATTCCAGGACAGTAAAAGGTGAGAGCTGGAAGCAATCCAGAATGAGAGGGGTTATAGCGCCATCTACAGCTTCTATAGCAGATGTGACACATAATTTCCAGGGGGGGGTTAAGTGCAAGTGTCTTGCCTGTTGCCCTCCTACACAATGTGATTGTACTGAGAGCTCTATGAATGTTGCTGGGTGAAATGACATTACATGGCTTGTTGCATGGCCAGGAATGGCTGAGCCGTTATTCCATTCTGGTTGTCATCCTGCAGCAGGAGTGGGTGAGACGTTATTCCATTCTGGTTGTCATCCTGCAGCAGGAGTGGGCGAGCCGTTACTCCATTCCCAGTTGTCATCCTGCAGCAGGAGTGGGGGAGACGTTACTCCGTTCCCGGTTGTCATCCTGCAGCAGGAGTGGGGGAGACGTTATTCCATTCTGGTTGTCATCCTGCAGCAGGAGTGGGCGAGCCGTTACTCCATTCCCAGTTGTCATCCTGCAGCAGGAGTGGGCGAGCCGTTACTCCATTCCCAGTTGTCATCCTGCAGCAGGAGTGGGGGAGACGTTACTCCGTTCCCGGTTGTCATCCTGCAGCAGGAGTGGGGGAGACGTTACTCCATTCCTGGTTGTCATCCTGCAGCAGGAGTGGGCGAGCCGTTACACCGTTCCCAATTGTCATCCTGCAGCAGAAATGACTGAGCAGTTATTCCATTCCCGGTTGTCATCCTGCAGCAGGAGTGGGAGAGTCGTGACGCCATTCCTGGTTGTCATCCTGCAGGAGTGGGCGAGTCGTGACGCCATCCCAGTTGCCATCCTGCAGGAGTGGGCGAGCCATTACGCCATTCCCAGTTGTCATCCTGCAGCAGGAGTGGGTGAGCCATTACGCCATTCCCAGTGGTCATCACCTTTTCCTTTTAGAGTATGAATTTTCCTACAAAAAATTCTTAGGTTACTTAGTTCTTTCATGTCATCAATATAGCTGTGGGCCCAGGGCCGATCACAGGGTCTTCTCCCCTCTGACTGCCATATCAATGGTTTATATTGCTGGGTTTGGTCACTTGGCATGGGGAGAACAACTTCAGGATTCTACATTCTAGAACCATACTGGAACTGTGACTGCAGGGGTAATGTGAACTGGCGAGAGTGACCAGAAGACATGGGGGTCCACACATCTACAGAGGGGTACCTACAAGAACCTGGACTCAACCCTACCATGTGCTATCAATAATATTGGGGGGCTTCCTACAGAGGGGAGTGGTCTTGGGCCCCTCAGTCACCCCCTATAGCTCCGCCGGTGTATATTATCTATCTACTCTCTACCTTTACATAGTAACATGGTCATCTTTCTATGACTAGACTGTAAGGTAGCCATTTGTAGCCCTGATATGCCCCCTGCAGGGTAGACCCTGACACTGCACTGTTATATGCGGTTGCCGTTCACTGGTAAATATAGTAGCCAGGATATAAATAGCAGTCTGAGATGTCCACAATAAGAAGCGATTGTGTCTATTCTGAGAGACTACATGAGACCGCATCACACGGAAAGAGACAGATGATGTGTCGTCACTGGGCGCCGAGTACTAATATAAGCCCAGGACATGGTCACCTTGTACCAACCTTGTGGGCACAGGTCCCGTCACATGGGCAAGTACCCAGGAGGAAGCACCATGTATGACCCAGAGTCTGAGAAGGTGTGACCCCCATGTGATACAGAGAATTATAGGTCTGTGCCAGGCATCTTCTTGATACTGACTCATGGATCCTTACCTCTCTATTATACCTAAAATTGTATTTGCTTCTGCAGCTGCTGCCTGGCACTGAGTGCTGCTATTAAACTTCTGGATAACTTGTATACTCACATCCTCCTTTTTATCTTTCATCGTGTCCTATCAGAATGTCAGTCTGGTATGTGATCATCCTGGGGTGAGGACGGGGCACCCCCCTTCCAGCTACGCCTCTGACTGTTGCTGTACATTGCTTTACATTTACCAATACATTCCATGTGCCAGCTTGTCGAAGGTTTCTTTGCCATATGTCATACGGGTTTCTACACAGAGCGGTGTTGCCATCAGCACTGACAATAGATGTGGCCTCCCATCCACAATGCAGTCCCCCGGGTGAACCGCTAGGCCCGGACAGATTAGTGTACATATGGTCTCTGCATTGTGTAACTGGAGGATGAATGTTTAGAGCCTATTTATATACTTTTTATACATTTATATATTTATATACTATTTGCTATAAGACTCTATTCACGACCTCAAGAGCAGCACTTATTCCTCACTGTTCATAGAATCATGGCACCTTACCAGTGTCGGCCTGGGGTACCTTGGGCCCACCAGGCCATATGATTCTAGGGGCCCACCATTCATACACCAGATATAACCAGTGCCAAACCTTTCACGTTAGTGACTTTGCACAGAGCTCTGTATATGACCAGTGATTCACATTACATGCTGCAGTCTGTCACCCTAGTCACTTGCTGCTTCAATATAATAAGATGAATCCACAGGTTACTATATAGAGGCAGTGAGTGACCAAGTGACAGGCGCATGCAGCAGTGCTGGGGGATTATATGTCATCCTGGGGCTAATAAACAGGGAGGCCGACCAAGGGTAGGGCCCACAGAAGAATTCCCCTGCTCCCCTGTGGGCCAGTCCGAGCCTGCACCTTACTATGGGGGCGTCTAGATTTCCACAATATCTTGCATGGTAGGGGACACTTCAAGCCACACAGATGCTGAAGACGTGTCATCTCCCAGGACTTATAATAATGACTAAGATACAGAAATGTATTGTTGGAGGGTGTAATATCCAGGATAACACGGAACGCCTTGTCACAGGACCTGATACATCGAAACCCCGAGGATTGAAATCCTCAGCTGTGTACTAAGTAGGAATGAGGTGACAGTAAGGTGATGATGGTGATGAACCTGCCCAACCTCCATGATGCAACCAAATATACAGAGAAAAGTGAAGTGTCTTCCGGTTTCTCAGTGACCAAAAACTGCCACCTCCTCAAGGAGCTGATGAAACTGTTCCAAAATACCAGCAAGGCCGCCGGCGTCAGGAAAGACTCGACACCTGGAGAGACAGGACCAGGTATTCCAGGAATGGAGGCTGTCAGGTGGCACTTGTGTCAGCGCTGGCGGCTGGCCATGCCTTATGTCAGCAAATGATGGGGGTGTGAGTACATGAGGGATCCTAGATACGGAAGGAAACATCAGCATCCGCTACCATGGCTGTACAGTGCTGCTTCCTATCTGCTACACAGCTGGTGGCCATTGCTACCCCTTTTCTGTTGAATTGGAGCTGGTGACTTGTCTCCTAGTATGTTGTATTGTCTTCTGGCAGTTGTTCCTGTCCTGTTGGTTGCCATCATCACCAAGAATGGTGCAAACCAATATACAATAGGGAGATTAATCAAAACTGGTGCTATGGGGTGGTCACCCGTAGCAACCAGTGAAGTTCCAGTGCCCGTAGCAACCAATGATATTTGTAAACCCATTACAACCAATGAGATTCCAGTGCCCATAGCAAGCAATAAGATTCCAGTGTTTATAGTAACCAATCAAATTTCAGTGCCAAAGCAACCAATGCAAATCCATTGCCCATACCAACCAATAAGATTCCAGTACCCATAAACAAAAATTAGGAAAAGATATGTGATCCCTAAAGATAAGAAATATGTGATTACAGTGTCCCCACTTATGTATATCAAACAGGAAATGACTCAATCAAAGGCTCATAAGTGGTAGACTATACACTAGGTTATATAGTGCAATACAATTTTTATTTGGTAGACAAAAAATAATAACAGTGCTTCATATGTACAGTGACTCGTTTTCTTTAAAGGGCGAGGTAGCATCCATATTAGATAGTAACTGAGCAATATATGGATTAGTAGGTAGGTGTATGTCCACAGTAGAAGTGGCTATTGCACCCTACCTCACTCTAGGAGACCGCTGGGACTTAAGCAGTCTCAGTACCCAGCGGAAAATGTCCCTATTCTTTTGGTAAGTGCACAACAGTTAGTCTAGGAGTGGTGTTGTCGTCACCTCCTATCAGTTAGTAGTGGTCATAAGTCCGTACAATGTGTGTAAATACAGGGCTGTACAGTGTCTGTTCAGCATAGATTATGGTAAATACTGAGATCAAAGACAGCAGTTTGAATCATTCCACAGGTCATCCGACGCGTTTCCCCCTTGTTTTTATTGGTAGGAATAATTGGGTTCATCAGGGATGTTTCGTTTGTGGATGGTCAGCCGTGTAGCAGATCTCTCATATATGTCAGCTCCATGTAGTAGTTGTTGCCCAGAGATCCAATAACATTAATATGGATGATAGGATAGGATGATTAATGGCGTCATTTTTAAGCCACTGGAGATGTATGCCGGTATGGGGTAGCAAGATATTCCCCCAAATCAGTATAGATGCGGGTGCCTGAGACGTGGGTATATAATGAGTCCCTCCAATATGATTGTTGGATGAGCAGCCCGGCCACGTGGAGACCCTCGTTTTGATGAAGAGGGAAGTCCCGATGTAGCGCTTCTGATAGCCGATGTGCGTCTAGACGCACATCGGCTATCAGAAGCGCTACATCGGGACTTCCCTCTTCATCAAAACGAGGGTCTCCACGTGGCCGGGCTGCTCATCCAACAATCATATTGGAGGGACTCATTATATACCCACGTCTCAGGCACCCGCATCTATACTGATTTGGGGGAATATCTTGCTACCCCATACCGGCATACATCTCCAGTGGCTTAAAAATGACGCCATTAATCATCCTATCCTATCATCCATATTAATGTTATTGGATCTCTGGGCAACAACTACTACATGGAGCTGACATATATGAGAGATCTGCTACACGGCTGACCATCCACAAACGAAACATCCCTGATGAACCCAATTATTCCTACCAATAAAAACAAGGGGGAAACGCGTCGGATGACCTGTGGAATGATTCAAACTGCTGTCTTTGATCTCAGTATTTACCATAATCTATGCTGAACAGACACTGTACAGCCCTGTATTTACACACATTGTACGGACTTATGACCACTACTAACTGATAGGAGGTGACGACAACACCACTCCTAGACTAACTGTTGTGCACTTACCAAAAGAATAGGGACATTTTCCGCTGGGTACTGAGACTGCTTAAGTCCCAGCGGTCTCCTAGAGTGAGGTAGGGTGCAATAGCCACTTCTACTGTGGACATACACCTACCTACTAATCCATATATTGCTCAGTTACTATCTAATATGGATGCTACCTCGCCCTTTAAAGAAAACGAGTCACTGTACATATGAAGCACTGTTATTATTTTTTGTCTACCAAATAAAAATTGTATTGCACTATATAACCTAGTGTATAGTCTACCACTTATGAGCCTTTGATTGAGTCATTTCCAGTACCCATAGCCAGATTCCAGTGGCCATATCAACCAGATAACTGTACCCATAGCAACCAATCAGATCCAGTCCCCTTAGCAACCAGGTTCCTGTACCCATAGTGACCAATCAGATTCCAGTGTCCATAGCAACCAGATTCCCAAGTACCCATAGCAACCAATCAGATTCCTATACCCATAGTAACCAATAACATTAAAGTGCCCACAGCAATGGATAAGATTGCAGTAGCCAAAGCAACCAATAAGATTTCGGTGCCCATAGCAAACAAATTCCAATGCCCATAGCAACCAGACTCCAACTTTAAATTTTAAAAAAGGCATCTGAAAATTGAAAGCAGCAATCTGATAAAGGCTAAAAAACAGGTGACAATAGTGAGTGCAAGGTTTAGAGATGTGCAAGAAAAACATTGGTGCACGCACGTTACACCACAGTTTACATGCAAAACAAATGATACATTTCCTTGAGCACATAGCTAGCTGCAGAATGTTTTGTGCACCGGCTCTTTAAGTTGCACCAGTAACTCTTGACATAAAGCAGTCCCCTGACCTTCCACATAGTGAGTATCCTGTAAAATATTCCGCCCAGCAGATAAGCACGCTCCAGATGCGCTCTGTATATTACCACATATTCTTTCTGTTCTCCTGCGGATTAATGGGAATAAACATTACATTTTCCATCCTCCAGATTACAGTGTTATCAGTCTGGATCGCTTTCCGAGACGTTCCGGGGAAGGATCCTACATAGGATGAGGATATGAGAGTCCACGCCCCACAGGAGAGCAGCTATGAACTGCCGGAGTGAGGCTCCTGTCCAGTATGAGAACTGCCCCCTGCTGGGGCTACTGCTCCCAATGCTATTGTGTAAGGCCGTCATCATACATTTATGGTCCATATGTGATGCCGCCTTACGGTGGTCGAGTTGTAACGAGTGACGCCACTGATGTGGTGGTTGGTCGAGATATAGCTCAGACAGATGATAAATTTTGTGATGCCAGTGCCAGGTGGGCACACAGGTATGGAGGCACACCTGCTTTTAGTTTAGAGTGGCGAGCTATACCCTTTCCCCTGTGGTCGGTGACCTGCCGGTGAGGGGGCCCCTTGGGTACTTATTACGGGGGTCCAGAGTGGAGTTGTGACCCACCCGGACTACTGGTACCGCCACCCACAGAAAGGGAAGATGACCCAAGGATGTGGTCTCTACTGTGTAGGTGCTTGAGCAATAACCACTGAGCCCTGTTAGCATATATAAATCTTCTTTACTATAAAAATACTTTGTATAGAAATACTTTGTACAATAGCTGATAGCAGACTGTAGACTTGACAAGACAGGAGCTGTACTAAGGACCTTTAGAGAAGTAGAGCTGAGAGGAGTTGAGAGGAGTTTGTGCTGAGAGTCCAGAACAGTGGAGAGGAGTTTGTACTGCAAATTCAGAGTAGTAGAGAGTAGGAGCGTGTCGTGAGAGTCCCAACCCAGGGTAGAAGGGTGCTCTGCCGGAACTTTAGAAGAAGAAGTAGAATACTGAAGATTTGAAAGTAGACTTTTACTTGTGCCCGTGTTTTGACCTTTTTCGCTATACCACCTTTTGCCCACCAGTGCCGGGTGACCTGCCTGTGAGGATGACACAAGCCCCAGACCTCGTTACCTGGGTTGAGTAAAGTGGCCAAGATTTCCCGGTTATACCCGCACTGCGAGATAAAGTACATAGGCTTCTAGCAACTTTGCGCTATACGGATCAGTTCCACTGCTATAGGATACCGTCCTGCACCTTTAGACTTGTTCTTGGCGTAGGTTGGGGTTTCTCTGACCTGTCTCTCCCTTGAGTAGCTTAACACTGCATAGTGAGCAGAAGTGCTGCTTTCAAGAAACTGGTGTCTGGGTCTCCCATGTGCATCTGCTCTACACAGGAACTTGACTAAGACTGACTAGTGTGGGTATATACAGGGCTGGCATCAGCACAGGGCTTACCTGGGCAAGTGCTGGGGCCCACAGCCTCACTAGGGTTCCAGAGAGGGGCCCAGTTTCCTAATGTTCAGCCTGATCACTGTAGTGCAGGGTAAGCGCTGACAATCAGAAGACGCAGGAGATGGAGCAGGACCTGTACGGAGAGAAAAAGGGTGAAGGACCTGATCACATGACTTGAAGGTCCTCAACCTTACAGTGTGGAGAGTGACAGAGAGGAAAAGGGAGAAGACTGAGCTGTAAGTGCTGCGTTTCAGTGTCTAAGTGTGTCAGTCAGTCAGTCAGTGTCTGTGTCAATAATGTGTTTGTGTAGATTAGTGGTATCTCAAGTGATTGTGCATAGTGGATAGATGAGGGGCCCGCTTAGGCTCTGTCATCTGAGGGCCCGCAAAAACCTGGAACCAGCCCTGGGTGTATACTTCCTTGTGGCAACTTCCTACAGGTGGTGTAATATCCCCTGTGAGTGCTGTGAGTGGTGGAGAAGAAAGCATAGAAAAGAAAGGAGTTTAGGGCTAGGTAGAGAAGAAGAGAAAATCCTCATTGGTGTACAGATCACAATAAACAATAACCCTTTGGTTACGTGCAGCTGTGCAAAAGTACAGTAACATACAATAGTGACATATTGTGGCCAAACTTAGGTACTACTTCATGACCACAGTTACTTGTAGTACAGACTTTTGCGAAGGGTGTAACATACTGGTAACACCCGTGGTGGGACACCACACATAGAAATAAAGTTGCGCCTGGGTATGGCAGCCATGATACATCTACACTATGAAAAATGATAAGGTACGGAGCCTGACTACAATTAGTGAGAAAATAGTTGTCATGGAGATCATAACAGCCACAGATTGCTATAGGAACCAGATTACAATGACTACTGGGAAAAGGAAGACTTTACACCGTGCACCTCAGCTCATACATTATGAGGGGTAGTTCTCCTTTAAGATCTTCAGCATTTGCAAAGCATAAGCTTTAGGAGAGACTAATCCTGTATTCTGGATATAATGGATTTTCTCACATCGTAAGGATAGTCATCACCGGGTAAACGGGGCACCACATGGCGTGTGTGCTATCTACACCATCACCGTCACTACACATGCAACACGCACTTCAGATAAGATCTCCGCATAGTTCTCATGCCTCGGACAAGACGACTGACAAATTAAACATGTCACAATCTTGGAGTCCACAAGTGTTCATAGAGCACTTCTTAACATGGGACCTGCGGAGTAAGCACCATCCTCTGGCACCAACATTGTGAAAGAAAGACAAAAAACTTGAGCGTCATAACATAACAGCTCAGAATGCTAAATGCAAAACAGTAAGCATTCTAGTGACTGATATATAGAGCAGACAGCATTCTAGTGAGTCACATACAATACAGAGAGCATTCTTTTGACTAATATACAATACAGAGAGCATTTTAGTGACTAATATACAATACAGAGAGCATTCTTTTGACTAATATACAATACAGAGAGCATTCTACTGACTAATATACAATACAGAGAGCATTCTACTGACTAATATACAATACAGAGAGCATTTTAGTGACTGATATACAGCACAGACAGCATTCTAGTAAGTCATATACACTACAGAGAGCATTCTAGTGACTGATATACAATACAAAAAACAATCTAGTGACTGATATACAGCACAGACAGCATTATAGCAACTGATATACAACGCAGAGAGCATTCTACTGACAGATATACAATGCAGAGAGCATTCTACTGACTGATATACAATGCAGAGAGCTTTCTAGTGACTGATATACAGCACAGTCAGCATTCTAGTGACTGATATACAGCACAGACAGCATATTACTGACTGATATACAAAACAGACAGCATTTTAGTGACTTATATACAATAAGGAGAGCATTCCCATGACTGATATACAGCACAGACAGTATTCTAGTGACTGAGATACAATACAGAGAACATTCTACTGATTGATATACAATACAGAGTGGATTCTGGTGACTGATATACTGTACACAGGGTATTATAGTGACTGATATAAATGCAGAGAGCAGTCAACTGACTAATATACAACACAGAGAGCATTCTAACTGATACACAATACACAGCATTCTACTGGCTGAACACAAGAGAGAGTTCATTCCACTGACTGACAGACAATAGAAATAGAATTCTACTGACAGATACACAATACAGAGGGCATTCCACAGACTGATATCAAATACAGAGAGCATTCTAGTGACTAAAACCAAATATAAAGAGCATTCTAGTGACCCATATCCAATACACATAGCATTCTAGTGACTATTATACAGTACAGAGAGCACTCTATAGTGACATACTCGTATAATAGAGAGCATTCTACTAATTGGTACACAACACAGAGAGCATTCTAGTGGCTGATACAACAGAGAACATTCTACTAATTGATACACAAAACAGAGAGCATTCAACTGACTGATACATAATACAGAGAACATTCTAGTGACCGATACAAAATACAGAGAGCACTCTATTGGCTGATACACAAAACAGAGAACATTCTAGTAACATACACAATGCAGCATTCTAAGCGTTGTAATGACTGTTACACAATAAAGAGAACATTCTAATTATAGGTGCACAATACAGAGAGCATTCTATTGACTGATACACAATACAGAGAGCATTCTATTGACTGATACACAATACAGAGAGCATTCTATTGACTGATACACAATACAGAGAGCATTCCACAGACTGATATATAACACAGAGAGCATTCTATTGACTGATATATAACACAGAGAGCATTCTATTGACTGATACACAATACAGAGAGCATTCTATTGACTAATACACAAACAACATAAACAGGAGACATCCCTGGCATGAAGCGTCTCTATGCGGGAATCATGTTTCGGTGACAGTGAAGACATGTGGCACCAGTGGTGATGCTTCTTCTCTCCTCAGACACCCCCCCCCCCGGCTACGTGCACATAGTTATCATCACAAGATGCCAGTGATCACAGAGCAAACAATGTAATGTGACGGATCAGGACAGCAAGGAATATATGACACAGGGCCTTGATACATTGTATCTAAAAAAGAATATTGAAACCAATGTAATGAAATCACCAAATATGTATAATATATAATATGATTAAGGTTATTGTATATTTCATACAGGGGGTGGGGCTGTGACTACCTGTCTAACATGGTACAGGGGCTAGTTGAATTTCTGTTCCTGTAGTATAAGGTGTGTGGATCTCTTGTCTGATCACGTCATTGAATTATAGAAGTGATGTCATACAGGGGGCGGGGCTGTGACTACCTCTCACCCATAATATACAGGCTAGTAGTCAGGTTTTTGAACAGTCATTCTGATCGTGAAGTAGATGCGCTTATGATGTAATGATCACATGAATTTTAGGGGGGGGTGATACATGTCACATGGTGCACCCCCACTTTATCTCACTGCATTTCTCTATCATTTAGGTCAGGAAGGTGATTATAGTTTATAATGGGTCGGTCCTGTCCCCCGTCTCTGGCTACAGGGGGCGCTATGGTTGGCCGCATAGTGTCTGTATTGCTGAAGGCTTCACATGTGTCCACAGTGAGTGGTGTCGGTGAAGGACGCAGTGAGGGCTCAGCACGTCTTGTAATCTGCAGAACAGCGCGTCCACCGGGGGAGGGGGGCTGCAGACACCACACAGCTGCTGAGGCCCATCCCTGGATTTGGGAAAGATGGGTGACAAACAGCTCACTGGGGGTGTCACTCAGCTCTCCCTCACCCCTGAATGGTAAATCTTCTGCCTATCCCTGTGTTACCACCCCCGGGGTAGTGGTCCTCTTCTTCTCCTTATCGCTGTTCAGGGGTTCCCCCTTATTGTTATTATCTCCTGATCTCTGATCAGGGGTCCATATAGTGTTATAACATTATGATCTCCGGTTAGGGCTCCTAATCTTTTTATCACCTCCTGATGTCTAGTTGGGGGACACCATATTGTTATCACCTCCTGATCTCTGGTCAGGGGTCTCCATATTATCTCCCACTAATGTCTGGTTAGTGATCCCCCTATTGTTACCACCTCCTGATCTCCAATTAGAGGTCTCCATATTGTTATCACCTTCTGATCTCCAATTATAGGTATTCATATTATAACCCCCTAATCTCCAGTCAGGGGTCTCCATCACCTTCTGATCTCTTGTCAGAGGTCCTCCTATTGTTATCACTTTCCGATCTCCGGTTAGGGCTCCACATCTCGTTATCACCTCCTTATCTCCGGTCAGGGGTCTCCATATTGTTATCACCCCTAATCTCCAGTCAGGGGTCTCCATATTGTTATCACCCACTAATTTCCAGTCAGGGGTCTCCATATTGTTATCACCCACTAATCTCCAGTCAGGGGTCTCCATATTGTTATCACCCACTAATCTCCAGTCAGGCGTCTCCATATTGTTATCACCCACTGATCTCCAATTAGGGGTCCCCATATTGTTATTACCCCATGATCTCCAGTCAGGGGTCTATATTATCACCTCCAGATCTCTAGTCGGGGGTCTTCATATTGTTATTACCTCGTTATCTCTGGTTAGGGGGTCACCATATTATCACCCACTAATCCCTGTTAGGGATTCCCCCTATTGGTTACCACCTCCTGATCTCTGGTCCGGGGTCCTAATATTGTTATCACCCCCTAATCTCCAGTCAGGGGTCCCCCATATTGTTATCACCGCCTACTCTACAGTCAGGGGTCTCCATATTGTTATAACCTACTGATCTCCGGTTAAGAGTTCCCATACTGTTGTTACCTCCTGAGCTCTAGTAAGGGGTCCCTATAATGTTATCACCTTCTTGCGTCCAGTCAGGGGTCTCCGTATTGTCATCACCGCCTGCTGTCAGGTTGGGGGTCGCCATCTCAGCTCTGGATTGCGTAGGATAAGTTCTACTGATCCCACACTTGTCACTTTCTCCTGGGGCTGATTTGTTACATTGCGTCAGAGCGGAGCTGAGCCCCGGATACAATGTATTGTATGTACAGTGTCATGGGAGGGATAAGCCCCCAGTACGTGACAATGGGGTCAGCTGCTGGTACGGTCACCCCCATCCTCCACCCACAGTGATGTAACTCCACACAGTTATTACAGGACAAGCCTGAGCAGGAGGATGGGGCGGGGCCAGCAGGGGGGTGTGTGCTGAGTGACAGGGTTCCCCACCAATCCCTGACACTTGATATCATCACATACTAAGGGGGAGTGCGGTGGGGAGATCACATGGAGAAGAAAACCACGAGACGGCGACTGCGAGAACGATCCTAAGTGATGAGACCCCTGCCAGCCCCCAAACCGCCACCCACCACTATCCAGAACACAGGGCACTTAGGGGTTAAATCGTTAAATCACACTGAATGGTGGAAGAGTGAACCCTTTACTGGTCACAGACTGACACATGGATATAAGAGAAAGAAAAGAGTAACAATGACATGTAATCACATGACCACAGCGGAGAAACGTGCCAATATCACACAGCAGTGATGACTACACATTGCACAGTACCACTTCTCCTGTCCTGTATACTGGGTGTAATCCTCAGTATCTGCTCTTATTCTGTATATATGGACACTGCACAGTACCACTTCTCCTGTCCTGTATGCTGGGTGTAATCCTCAGTATCTGCTCTTATTCTGTATATATACAGTGCACAGTACCACTTCTCCTGTCCTGTATGCTGGGTGTAATCCTCAGTATCTGCTCTTATTCTGTATATATGGACAGTGCACAGTACCACTTCTCCTGTCCTGTATGCTGGGTGTAATCCTCAGTATCTGCTCTTATTCTGTATATATATACTGCACAGTACCACTTCTCCTGCCCTGTATGCTGGGTGTAATCCTCAGTATCTGCTCTTATTCTGTATATATGGACACTGCACAGTACCACTTCTCCTGTCCTGTATGCTGGGTGTAATCCTCAGTATTTCCTCTTATTCTGTATATATACAGTGCACAGTACCACTTCTCCTGTCCTGTATACTGGGTGTAATCCTCAGTATCTGCTCTTATTCTGTATATATATATACACTGCACAGTACCACTTCTCCTGTCCTGTATACTGGGTGTAATCCTCAGTATCTGCTCTTAGTCTGGGTTCACACTACGTATATTTCAGTCAGTATTGTGGTCCTCATATTGCAACCCAAACCAGGAGTGGATTAAAAACACAGAAAGGATCTGTTCACACAATGTTGAAATTGAGTGGATGGCCGCCATATAACAGTAAATAACGGCCATTATTTCAATATAACAGCCGTTGTTTTAAAATAACAGCAAATATTTGCCATTAAATGGCGGCCATCCACTCAATTTCAACATTGTGTGAACAGAACCTTTCTGTGTTTTTAATCCACTCCTGGTTTGGGTTGCAATATGAGGACCACAATACTGACTGAAATATGCGTAGTGTGAACCCAGACTAAGAGCAGCTACAGAGGATTATATCCAGCATACAGGACAGGAGAAGTGGTACTGTGCAGTGTCCTTATATACAGAATAAGAGCAGATACTGAGGATTACACCCAGTATACAGGACAGGAGAAGTGGTACTGTGCAGTGTCCATATATACAGAATAAGAGCAGATACTGAGGATTACACCCAGCATACAGGACAGGAGAAGTGGTACTGTGCAGTGTCCATATATACAGAATAAGAGGAGATACTGAGGATTACACCCAGTATACAGGACAGGAGAAGTGGTACTGTGCAGTGTATATATATACAGAATAAGAGCAGATACTGAGGATTACACCCAGCATACAGGACAGGAGAAGTGGTACTGTGCACTGTCCATATATACAGAATAAGAGCAGATACTGAGGATTACACCCAGCATACAGGACAGGAGAAGTGGTACTGTGCAGTGTCCATATATACAGAATATATAGGCTGGGTTCATACTACGTATATTTCAGTCAGTATTGTGGTCCTCAAAACCAGGAGTGGATTAAAAACACAGAAAGGATCTGTTCACACAATGGTGAAATTGAGTGGATGGCTGCCATTTAATGGCAAATATTTACTGTTATTTTAAAACAACGGCTGTTATATTGAAATAATGGCCGTTATTTACTGTTATATGGCGGCCATCCACTCAATTTCACCATTGTGTGAACAGATCCTTTCTGTGTTCTTAATCCACTCCTGGTTTTGAGGACTACAATACTGACTGAAATATATGTAGTGTGAACCCAGCTATATTCTGTATATATACACTGCACAGTACCACTTCTCACTTCTTAGTATCTGCTCTTATTCTGTATATATATACAGTGCACAGTACCACTTCTCCTGTCCTGTATGCTGGGTGTAATCCTCTGTATCTGCTCTTATTCTGTATATATGGACAGTGCACAGTACCACTTATCTTATTCTGTATATATATATATATATATATACACTGCACAGTACCACTTCTCCTGTCCTGTATGCTGAGTGTAATCCTCAGTATCTGCTCTTATTCTGTATATATATATATACACTGCACAGTACCACTTATCTTATTCTGTATATATACAGTGCACAGTACCACTTCTCCTGTCCTGTATGCTGAGTGTAATCCTCAGTATCTGCTCTTATTCTGTATATATATATATACACTGCACAGTACCACTTCTCCTGTCCTGTATGCTGAGTGTAATCCTCAGTATCTGCTCTTATTCTGTATATATGGACAGTGCACAGAAACTCTTCCTGCTCTGTGATATAGGCAGTGTAGTAGACAGTGATGGATGGCGGTTTCGGTGACCTTGTCCTCTCTACTATATAAAGCATTGGGGTGATACGCTCGCTCCCCTCTGCGCTGCAGTTGTGACGCAGGTTTCCATGCACTGACACCTTGGAGTCACCTAGAGATGTCAGTGATGCACTGGAGCACATAGTGTGTACAGGCACCAGACCCCCAGGGAGTCCCTCCAGGGGGCGCCCTCAGCATAGACATGAATGAGTGACGGGTAGAGGTATAATCTCCAGGACCCCGGCCTATCAGCAGAATTATAAGGCTGCAGAGCTGTAGTATCAGACACAGCCATCTGTATGGGCTACAATCCCAGATCTGCAGTAAGGACTGACACAGGCAGAGCCGTATACAGAGATCACATGACCTGTCAACCATTCAGGGTCCATGTATCTGAAGTCCCCGATGGGCTGTGTGATGGTGGCATCGCTGGGTGTAGGAGCCTGTGAGGAAGAAATAAGTCAGGATTAGTCAGGGGCTGATACTTATAGAATAGAAGAGTATATATAAAGTAACGTAAAGTCATGAGATACAATGTAACATAATAAACCTTACTTTAAAAAATATCAAATTATGAATAAAGCCATCAAATATACAACATGATGTAATGTGAATGTAACTTAATATAAAATGATATAACATAATGTAACACTGTAATATAATATATAGTGAATACACACAAATCAATGTAACTGCTGCCCTCTGCAGGCGCTCAGCGGTAGTGCAGTCGGTGAGCAGAATCCTTTATCACTGCAGGTGGCTATAAGAAGGCTATAAGAAGGGTGTTGGAGTGGGAGATGGGGGATTGTTCGGCATGTCTTATATTATTTGGGGATTTACAGTATTTTATATATGAAGCTTCATCGTTCTTCTGTAACTTTCTTTCTTAACCTTATGATTTCTGGCACCGCTACCCCTTCAGTCACATCATAAACCTGCAGGGGACAATATGTATAGTGGCAGTGGGGTTGGTAACTTGATACTGGTGGATAATGATGATGATAATAATACTGATGATGATGATGATGATAATACTGATGATGATGAGAATGATGATGAGAATACTGATGAGGAGGAAGATAATAATGACGATGATGTGGAGAAGAAGAATATTGATGAGGATGATGATGATAAAGGAAAAGGATTAGAATGATGATGATGATGACGATGAGGTGGAGGAGGAGAATAATGATGATGATGATAAAGGTTGAGGATTTGAATGATGAGGATGATGATGATGATAGGTTGAGGTTAAGGATGATGATAATAATACTGGTGATGATGATGATGACAATGAGAATGGTGATGATAATACTGATGAGGAGGAGGATGATAAAGATGAGGAGGATGATGACAATGGTGTGGAGGAGAATAATGATGATGATGATGATAATAATAATAAAGGTTGAGGATTAGAATGATGATGATGATGATAAAGGTTGAGGATTAGAATGATGATGAGGGCGATGATGAAGGTTGATTATGATGAAGGATGATGATGAGACACCATCAGAGGAAGCCAGTCCTCGGAGACGCTGATAATCACCTTATGGGTGCGTTCACACGTAAAGGATCTGCAGCAGCTTTGAATCTGCAGCTTTAAATCTGCTGCAGATCCTGTACGTGTGAACGCACCCTTATTATTTCTCTTATCTGATATGCTAATGAATTATGGTGTCGTCAGCAGACCCCAGAGAACCTGTGACATCTACCGTACTATCCTGTCTGACAGGACTGACATTTGTGCACCAGGAGCTCTCGTGAGAAATCCAGAGCATGCTGGGAATTATAGTCCCCCATTGCCTTGTCTTATCGTTATTCTGCAGAACAGGGGTGAGTGATGCTGGGAGAGGCCTGAGCATAGTTGTAGGGTTAATATTAGCAGAGGGGAAGCAGTCTGCTCTGGGGCTGTGAACCTGAGGGGGGGGGGCACAGGACTGAAGGGCCACACTGAGGGGCCAGGTGCATCCTGGGAGGTGGAGGATCCAACTGTATCCTATACAGCACCCACGTGTGGTCTCCCTGATGGACTGGGTATGTGTCCTCCACTCTTTAAAACCATTCACACTGTTCAGCATTTTGTAACTTGTGCCATAATCTTACAGTCCTAAAGCGGGTCTGCACGGTGGGTAAAAGAGAGGTGAAGAGCGCAGCTGCCATCTAATGGTGAATGGCGGTAGTGGAGCTCACACTCTGACCTTTCCTGACCATCACTTCATCACCATCCCCGACATTGCTCTTCGCAGTTTAGGGCCCCTGGTCTCCAGTCTCTGAGCCACCATGTAGGCTTGGACCCTCTTAGGATTATTGTGAGGCATCAATCATGGAGTCTGAGGTCTCAACGCCCTCATATAGAGCAGCAGAGGGTTCTGGGCCTATATTTTTCCTATACTCTTCCAGTAGCTAATATCTTATTCTGTATCATAAAAAATCCACATTTTTTTTTCTGTAATGTGCATCAGATTCTAAGGCAAAATCTTCACAAATACCTCGCCATGTTAACACAGCCTAAAGTGCCGGCCTTCAGCTCCACCGTATCCAAGCTTCCTATAAATTCTTATGTTAATTGGGTCTTTGTATTTTAAAAGAGGCTGAGAATGAACAGAATGGCCTCACAGATGGGGGATTTCTGATGAAATAGTTCCTCGTTGTTTCCTCATGGTGTAGCTATTGTCTCTGGTATCAGCCGGTATCAATGCCCTCCCCCTATCTCTGCCCTATTACATTCCCGCAGTTGCATCAGATGTCTCATTGTTCGTCACTTCCAGCCGCCCGCTTGCATCAGCCACAGATTTCACCGTCAGCTTTATCATCTTATTCACATTAACCTCCTCACATTGTGGGATTATTTCTGGAGATTCCAATGGGTAAGGAGTCCGCAGAGTCGCATATAATAAGGTGGAGGAAATTCTCGCTCTTCAAACAGCAGCTAGAGTCAGTTCTTTACTAAAATATCAGGGACTGATGTCAGGACTGTCTGCTCTGTATGTAGGAGAACCCCACTTAAAGAAGACCTGACCAATCAGCCCAAGGACATACCGCATCCATACATAGCAGACTGGACCAATCAACCCATGGACATACTCCTTCCATAACAAACAGACCTGACCAATCAATCCCTGGACATAAACAGTCCATATATAACAGACAATAAATTTACCCATGGACATACTGCTTCAATACAGAACAAACCTGACCAATCAACCAAAGAAAATACCCCACAGGCCAAACAAATCAACCCATGGACATACCCTGTCCATACAGAACAGACCTGACCAATCAACCCATGGCCATACCCTGACCATACCAAACAGGAGGGTGGCAAAACACCTCCCCACTACCAGCTAAACCATGTGCACACTGCGACCATAACTAACCAGTCAACGCACACATCCCATTCATACCGGGCAGACATAAATAATCCATCCACCTTTACATCCCATCCATACAGAGCAGGCACATACACATCCCAGCTATACAGAGCAGACATGACTAATCCCTCCGCATCCTATCTATGCAGAGCAGACATGTCTAACCAACCCACGTGGATGGATTGATCATATCTGCTCTGTATAGATGGGATGTGTATGTGGATGGATTAGTCATGTCTGCTCTGTATGGATGGGATGTGTATGTGGATGGAGTAGTTATGTCTGCTCTGAATAGATGGGGTGTGGATAGATTGATTATATCTGCTTTGTATGGATATGATGTGTACATGGATGGATTAGTCACGTCGGCTCTGTATGGATGGGACCAGTATACAGATGGATAAGTTATGTCTGCTCTATATGGATGGGATGTGTACATGGATGGATTGGTTATGTCTGCTCTGTAGGATGGGATGTGTACATGGATGGATTGGTTATGTCTGCTCTGTATGGATGGGATCTATATATAGCTTTAGATATATGTTTATATGTTCCAGTTGTGCTCATCTCAAGTCCTGACACTTTCTGTATTATTAATCACCAGGGTGTATCAGAGGTCGCACCAGGAAGCTCGGCCTGATGACCTCAGTAGTTTGTCTCACCTTTTGATCAGATGCTACTTGTGGAGTAAACCTGGAAAACTGTGGCAAAAATCAATCCTAAGGATGCAGATCCTGTGACTAGAGATAGTTTGCGAAACCCTGAATTCTTGGGATACAGCCATAGGCTGTATTCAAGTTTTCATGTTCGTACATATGATTGTAATTGCGTTCGTATCTATATACTGTGAATGATCATAATTGTGTTTGTGTATATGCTGCGAATGATCGTAATTGCGCTTATATCTATATACAGTGAACGATGAGTGTTTACAAATAAGGACTTGATAACGATTAACAATGATTTTGAGGTCAGCTTAAAAAATGCGATCAATGACATACAAATGAATCTTCCTTTGTCGTTTGATCATTGCTGCATTTACACCAGAAGATTATTGCTTAAACTCGAACAATTTTTTGCCGCGGTAAAAGGCCCTTGAATCAGAGACTATCCCAAGTATTCTCAAGTCTCTAAAACCAATATTCTAAAGGTCTCCATACACTTAACACTTTAGAGCGCTCTTGCTACTGCCCCACATAGACAATGCCGTGCAAAGCGCTCCAGTGTATGGGGCGGACAGGTGGGAGATTTAACAGAGGGCCAACTGATCATTCACCAATCAGTCATTGCCACCTTTAGTACTGTTAAAGGGGAACTAATCGACAGACCTGCTCTCAAGCTATTCTCCCTTGTAAACAAATTATTGTATCTTCTAAAGCAATGTTTCTCAACTCCAGTCCTCAAGACCCACCAACAGGTCATGTTTTGAGGATTTCACAGGTGATATAATTATAGTCAGTGCCCCAGTAACTGTAACAGCTGTTCGTTGTATGGGATATCCGCAAAACATGACGTACTGTACTGGTGGGTCTTATGGACTGGAGTTGAGAAACACTGTTCTAAAGACTGTTACTGTGTGCTGTATCAGCACCTTAATCCCTTAAAGTGTACCTGTTGTTATAAAAAACTGTTGACATGTCATAGACATGTCGAAAAGTTTTGATCCGTCCGGGTCAGACCGATTGGGAGATAGAGCTGGGAGAATTTTAAAAAAGTCAGACTTCTAATGGGCTCCTATGGAGCGCAACTCTTTTTTTTTTTTTTTTTTACGCACTGCAGCTGTGGTCCTCTTACCGCTCTATCTCCCGATCGGTACGGGTCTGAACACTCAGACCCAGAAACTGACAACTGCATTTAAATGCCATTAAAAAGCCTCCATTGGTGATCCAGTATGTGTGGGGGGGGGGGGGGGCGAGGTTTGGGGTGAATCGCCTTCCTGCGGTACGCTCCCTATGTCTTTTTATGATAATCCTGCCATGAAGAAGTTTTTGAGAACTTAATAGTGTGGACAGAGATGTAACGGCAAATCGTGAAGATACTGGAGTATTTTTACTGGTGGATAATGTGTCATGGTTAACCCTGCACCTACTGAGGAGATGTTACCCAACTGATGATGTAGTCATGATCCACAATGACGTTACTAACATTCTGTGGGTGATAAATACTGCAGGTCCTTCACCCATGATCTGATGTCACCCATCCCTTGTATAAAAGCAAATATAGACTTCCTCCCCGATTACCTGGTCACTTCCTCCCACTTGTAATAGTGTTTTCTCTGATATGACTCACAGGGCATGTGGAGGCCGTGACTCACGTGGGTGCGTGCCGCCATACCTTAGTCTCTCCCCATCTGTATACTTATAGATTTTCTGCTACCAGTCACTTCATTGTACAGACGCATGAATAAGGAATGAGGGCCATAGGACATCCACTAAAACCACCATCAGACATTGGGGCCCTCCTGCAGACTCTATATTATATGCTGTTATGACTACAGGGTTGGACTTGATGGACACATGTGGGTTCAAGGTCATGACTTCCCCATTGTTGTGGGAGATTACTTCCTTTTCACTATGCTGGGTGACCACCACTAATGGCCAACAAGGGGCAGACCAATATACAGAGTGATATCACAGCAGTAGATGATGATACTTCCTGTGACTCCAGTACACATCTTGTGAGTTCATCGCTTCCCTCCCAGGGCTTGGCTTATTACATAACAGAAACACGAGCCTGGTGTGTACACAAGCCACAGCCCAGGAAGGCAAATATTAGGATCCCTAATATCCTAAAGGAGAAAAGGCTGAGGTGATACCAGGACACGCAGCCAAGAGAGAGAAGAGGAAATGCCAGAAATATGCTGTATACAGTAACAGTGCTGCGGCTGATCCTTATATCCTGGTCAAGAACTCCCCAGGAAACCCTCACCTGTAGTTTTACCTACAGAGGCCTTCACATGTAGCATCACCTAGAGAGACCTTCACCTACAGCATCACCTATAGAGACCTTCACTTGTGGCTTCTCCAAGAGAGACCTTTACCTTTACTGAGAGAGATATTTACATGTAGGGACTTTCACCTGTAACCTCACCTAGAGCATGGGTCAGGTCATTGTCACCAGGGCTGGACTGGGACTAAAAAGCAGTCCTGGCACACAAACCCCACCAGCCCACAAACAAATCTCCCCCCCCCCCAACCATTGCATCAATGCCACACAGAACAATTTCTTTGTTTTACTTTGTCTCTTTCCACATCATTTCCTCTCAAATGAAAAGGAGAGAATCGTCACAGAAGAAAAATAAAAGTGGAACATAAAAACAAGTGTTTGCACCACTGTACAAACTCTGATATACAGTGGTGCCTTGGATTATGAGCAAAATTTGTTCCGTACTGATATGCAGACAATTGGTTCCACACCCCCAAAATATTTTTTTTTTAAATTCTGAATAACATGTAAAACTAATGAAACAAACATTTAGAAACAGTTGAATAAGTGATATTATAAGTTACTGTACAGTATAGCAATCAGTATGTGGAGTATAATGTATAGTAAGTGCATAAGAATGAAAAAACAGCAGCAGTTTGTAGGTAGAGTATGGAACTGCAGATCCCCATAATGCAGGAGCGTAGTACAACAGGCTAGAATAGAGAAGCAGGGCTGCTGTCAGAGGTCTGTGTGGTCACATGACAGCAATGAGGAGGGGGGGGGTTCCGCCTGGACCAATCAGGAAGTAAGACACACAGAGCTGTGCAGGAAGACAGTGACAGAAACTTTTCTATACAGCAGTGTGTAGAGCTGAGTGTGAGTGCAGGCACATTATAGCAGGAATGGAGAGGATGGGAAACACAAGGGCTGACAGAGACTGAATGGAACATGAAGGAATGAGCAGGGCAGATGTGGGCACATACATGCAGCTCTCTCTGTCCGGGGAGAGAGGGGTTACAGCTATGGAGAGATTACCTCAACAGTCCTGTCCCCTGATGTAAGCCCCAGCCTGAAGTGGATCTGCTATGATTTGGAAGGTGAGGGAGATTTCCTGGGTCAGAGTACAGGGCTGTAGACCCCGCTATGCAGACCATGCCCCTCCCCTGCCCAGTACAGGTAGCTCTTAAACCAAAGCAATGCTCTTAAAGGACCGCGTCTCTGGAATCCCCGCTCCGATCCAGTATATAACCCAAAGCGATGTACCAGATTGTACATGTGCTTTAATAATATTAATGCTGTCACATAGCATTAGTACTATTAACTAGTTCAGGGGTACTCAACAACTTTTAGTGAAGGTCCGCTTACCGGGGTCTATTGTCAGGTGAAGGTCCGAGCTGAACATCAGTAGGAAACGTGTTTTGTTACTTTGTCACAAACGTTCAACTATTTATATACAGAATTGCTGCTTATTAGCGGGAAAACTTGCATTTTTTTCTCTCTCACCAGGCCTTTGATATTAGGTACAAAGAGGGTGACTGCCCTGGTAGTATATAGCCCCCCTGTTGCTCCCCCAGTAGTGTATAGCCCCCCCTGTGCGCTCTCCCTCAGTAGTATATAGCCCCCTGTTGCTCCCCCAGTAGTATATAGCCCCCCTGTGCGCTCTCCCCCTGTAGTATATAGCCCCCTGTGAGCTCCCCCCAGTAGTATATAGCCTCCCCGTGCGCTCTCCCCCTGTAGAATATAGCCCCCCTGTGCGCTCTCCCCCTGTAGTATATAGCCCCCTGTGCGCTGTCCCCCAGTAGTATATAGCCCTCTGTGAGCTCCCCCCAGTAGTATATAGCCCCCCTGTGCTCTCCCCCTGTAGTATATAGCCCCCTGTGAGCTCCCCCCAGCAGTATATAGCCCCCCTGAGCTCCCCCCAAGTAGTATATAGCCCCCCTGTGCTCTCCCCCTGTAGTATATAGCCCCCTGTGAGCTCCCCCCAGCAGTATAAAGCCCCCCTGAGCTCCCCCCAAGTAGTATATAGCCCCCCTGTGATCTCCCCCCTGTAGTATATAGCCCCCTGTGAGCTCCCCCTGTAGTATATAGCCCTCCCGTGCGCTGTCCCCCTGTAGTATATAGCCCCCTGTGCTCTCCCCCCAGTAGTATATAGCCCCCTGTGAGGTCCCCCACAGTAGTATATAGCCCCCCTTGTGCTTTCCCCCTGTAGTATATAGCCCCTGTGAGGTCCCCCCTGTAGTATATAACCCCCTGTGCGCTCCCCCCAGTAGTATATAGCCCCCTCAGTAGTATATAGCCCCCTGTGAGGTCCCCCCTGTAGTATATAGTCCACCTGTGCGCTTTCCCCTTGTAGATGCCCCCCAGACAGAAAAAAAAAAATAACAAAAACAACTCACCTAGCACCTCGTTCCCCGCTGCGGCTGTCTTCGTCTCTTCCCGTCGGTCCGGCCCCCGGCTGATACGCGCTCTCTGGGGATGTCCCGGGGATTCCCCAGCAGAGCGCGCATCAGTGACCTCAGCGTCACTTCCGGGAAGGACAGGCCGGCAGCGTACACTGAGGTCTGTGGTGCGCGCTCTGCTGGGGAATCCCCGGGACATCCCCAGAGAGCGCGTATCAGCCGGGGGCCGGACCGACACTTCCCCCAGCCCCACAGGCGTACTGACATCTAAGGACAGTACGCCTATGGGGCGGGAGGCAGTGCGGTGGGGAGCGGGACGGACCGGATCCGGGGCGGTTAGGAGGTCTGACCAGGGGTCCGGACAGCTGGCCTCCGCGGTCCGGGTTCGGACCGCGGTCCGCCAGTTGAGGACCCCTGAACTAGTTCATGTGAGAGTCAAAACCGCAATAGCTGTCAACAGGGGTAGACACAGACTGCAGAAAACTGAAGCACAAATAATGGGCCTGGGTCCCCCATAACTTAATCCTACCACCATTCTCCTCCCCCCACATTGCTGATTACACTGCAGTTAAATTCAAGGACTCACAGGTGATGTCTTCTCTTATCTGAGTTGCTCACTTTTCCTATTCTCCTCCACTCCTCCAGGACGGTGTCATTTTGTGACTATGTTCTGTTCATTTGCCGAACGTATACGTATACGAGGTCCACGCTTTTGAGTCCTGAACAAAAAAGTATCCGTCGGGCAGATGGACAGAATGTAGTGACAAAATGACTTTGTCATGCACATTCACGTCAGTGGGGTTGTTGGCCACATGCCATGCTGCACATCACCATACTTTTTTTTTTATTCCCGACAAAATGTGATGTGAACTGCAAGGGATATCCGATTCAGGCAGTGTCTCTATGTGGTGAACCCCAGTGAGGAGGTACGGCCAGTCACTTGCCAGATGGTAAAGCGTGATGCCAGTTCTATGCTAGTTGATGGAGATGTAGCCGGGCCCAATAATATTATGTCGTGACGCCAGTGTCGGTTGGGCACACAGGTATGGTGGCACACCTGGTTTTATTTTAAAGAGCCGGTTACACCTTGTTCCACTGTGGACAGTGACCTACCGGGTTGTTGCGGGGTCCTTTTGGCTGTTGTCACGGTGGTCAAGAGTGCAATAGTGACCCACCCGGACTATTGGCACTGCCACCCACAGAAAGGGGAGATGACCCAAGGAATGTGTGTATACTGAGTCTCTTTATCATAAATAAAATCTGCTTTACTCTGAAGGTATTTGTAAGCAGCAGGTCATACAGCTTTGCATTGACATACGTCTTTACTCTTAATAGTTTAGGATCCAGATCTGTAGTGAGAATGTAGAAGGTAGTACAGTCGTGCTGACTGAGTTGCGTGCTGAGAGTAGAAGATCAGAGAGGAGGATGTCTCAAACCAAGGGAGGATGGGAAGATGTCCCAACCCAAGTAGTACTGAGCTCTGCCGGGATATCGGAGGTAGAAACAGAAGAATACTTGAGAAGAGAGAGAATACTTGTGCCCGTGTTTTGACTCTTTTGGTCTTCGCACCACCTATTGCCCTACCAGGGTCGGGGTACCCGCCCTAGTGGGTGACACAAGCAGAATGCTGAGGGTTCCTTGCTTACACCCGCACTGCAAGATAGAGTTCATAGGCTTCAAGCAACTTTGCTCTATCCGGAGAAATTCCTTTACTTTTCTTTGTGGATACTGTCCTGCACTGTGACTCTCCTTGTCCACAGCGTGGGTTAAGATGATCTTTAGAGGGTTTAACACTGCATAGTGTTAGTTACTCGAGAAGAGACGGTGGGTAGCGGCCAGTCTCTATAGCGTCTAGCGACAAAAGACAACTACACTTCCTCTACCCATGTGACTTCCTATCTACAGCCCCTGTAAGGTGTGCTGTGAATGGGTGAAGAGTGCATATAGGAGAAGTAAAGAGAGAAATGATAGGACAGAAGAAGAAAGTATTCTCATTGGTCTACAGATACATGTGACATATATATAAACAATAACCCTTTCAATCCTACAGCTGTGCAACAACTAACTACACATACTTACAATAGCAACATCTTGTGGCGAAAGTTTAACATTACTACATCACCACTTACACACAAAAAGTACAGACTTTTGCAAAGGGTGTAACTATTAGCAACATCCATGGTGGGACACCACATCTATACTACGTTGCCTGCGCTGGAAGATGAGAGAATGCGCGCCAGGAGAGGAGCTGCTGGGGAAAGGGTAACAGGTAAGTACCTGTTTTTTGGTTTTCCTCCAGCTGGCGGTCTACTGACACTGGAGGAGAAGGAAACTGGTGGAATTCTTCAGCCCGGCAGAGGCAAACTGATGCCATCTAGCTGTTCCTGTAGTATAAAGTGTTGCTTTGACCTGGCAATAAGTAGTTTCTCTGTCCTTACTCTGCTGGGGGTAGTAGCTGCAGACGGGACAGGGTACTGCTCTTCTGCTCCTCTAATGTCTTAGTTCTCAGAACACTTAGCCGCACATACGGACACGTCAGTTTTTCATCACACCAGTTCTGGTCTGATACATCTTGGCATATACTGCGTCCTGTCAGGAAGGGCAAAGGTCTCCAGTTACGGCGAAACTTTACATGTTTCTGGTGAAGTAAGCAGCGCTGCTACCATAATCCCATCGTCCTCCCGCTACACCTCCTGTGAGGTCAATGTGGAAGAACGGTGACTGTGCTGGTAATTACAGAGACCTGTCCCTGGTGATCAGTAGTGTATACAGGTCCTGATGATCAGTGGTGTATACAGTGCCCAGTCCCTGGTGATCAGTTGTGTGCATAGCGTCCAGTCCATAGTGATCAGTAGTGTATACAGAACTTGGTCCCTGGTGATCAGTGGTGTATACAGGTCCTGATTCCTGGTGATCAGAGGTGTATACAGCATCCAGTCCATGGTGATCAGTGGTGTATACAGTGCCCAGTCCCTGGTAATCAGTGGTGTGCATAGCGTCCAGTGCAATATGATTGGTAGTGTATACAGAACTTGGTCCCTGGTGATTAGTGGTGTATACAGGTCCTGATTCCTGGTTATTAGTGGTGAATACAGCATCCAGTCCATGGTGATCAGTGGTGTATACAGCATCCAGTCCATGGTGATCAGTGGTGTATACAGCATCCAGTCCATGGTGATGAGTGGTGTATATAGTGCCCAGTCCTCCGTAATCAGTTGTGTTCAGACCATGGCGATTACTGGCATACACAGCGTCCGATCCATGGTGATCAGTGGTGTATACAGAACTTGGTCCCTGGTGATCAGTGGTGCACACATAATCCTGTCCCTGGTGATCAGTGGTGTATACTGTAGTATCTTCATCTATTTGCACGTGTCTGTAACAGCACTCTTGCCCACAGTCATGTGACTGGTGGCTGGCAGCGCTGTCACTTCTGTCATCCTCAGAATATCTCAACAAAACCGAAACTTCCTGAGCCAACAATTCCTGGCCGAGATGCTGCAAATAATCCGTCCCCACCGCACATTCCTGACAGCAAGCCAGGACCGGACCCCAAGGGCACAGTGCCCAGGTGCCCCAGCAAGAAAACACTGCAGAAATATGTACCCCCCCCCCCCCCCCCCCCCCAGCAGCACTCCACACTGTTTACCTTCAGAGATGCACAGTTCAACTGAGCATTACACCCAGTATACAGGACAGGAGAAGTGGTACTGTGCACTGTCCTTATATACAGAATAAGAGCAGATACTGAGGATTACACCCAGAATACAGGACAGGAGAAGTGGCACTGTGCACTGTCCATATATACAGAATAAGAGCAGATACTGAGGATTACACCCAGCATACAGGACAGGAGAAGTGGTACTGTGCAGTATATATATATACTGAGGATTACACCCAGCATACAGGACAGGAGAAGTGGTACTGTGCACTGTCCATATATACAGAATAAGAGCAGATACTGAGGGTTACACCCAGCATACAGGACAGGAGAAGTGGTACTGTGCACTGTATATATATATATATATATATATATATATATATATATATATACATACAGAATAAGAGCAGATACTGAGGATTACACCCAGCATACAGGACAGGAGAAGTGGTACTGTGCAGTGTATATATACAGAATAAGGGCAGATACTGAGGATTACACCCAGTATACAGGACAGGAGAAGTGGTACTGTGCAGTGTCCTTATATACAGAATAAGAGCAGATACTGAGGATTACAACCAGCATATATAAAGTGAAAAGTTATCTACAGTGATAGTATAGGGTAGAGGGTTGGTTAGGTGTCGCTATGGCCCTTATCTCTATCCCTGCACTCAGCACTACTACTCCCATCCTCCACTGTGCAGTATAGGGGTAATGTGCAGGCCCCTGGCAGCAATATAAAGGGGTCTTTCTGCTGAGAAGCGGCTTTGTATGGTCTCTTCCTGCAGGGGCCGTGTTACAGGAGGACACAATGCCCATCTTGTTGCTCTTATCCTGTGCGGACGCCACCAGAGACACGTAGCATCAGCTGAAACTTGAATCCCCAGACCCAGATAGAGGACAGCGGGGCTTAACCCTCGCACTGCTGCTGACAACCTGCACACCCCGATAATAAAGGCTCCTAACTCCTCCAGCCTCCTCCATCTGCTATATGACCCCCCACCCACCCATCACTACTGACAGAAGGGAATACAGGGGGGATCCTGGCTACCACCTCTCTTCTCTCCTGGAGATACAATTTTTAAAAATCTGCTATTTTCTTGCAAAAACAGCACCACCCCTTTCTCCAGGTTGTGTGTGGTACTGTGGTGTCTCACTAGAGGTGTTGGTATTATATACACCCTTTGAACAAGTCTGTACTTTTTGTGGTCTTATTATGGTATGGTAGTATTAAGAATTGACCACTAGATGTCGCTGTATTATGTATTTATGTATGGAAGCTGCACAGCTGAAGGACCGCAAAGGGTTATTGTGTTTGTGTGTACCAGAATCTGTGAACCAGTAGGATTTCTGCTTTCTTCTTTCCTATCACCTTTCTCTCTATTCTTCTATTGCACTCTGTTCACCCAATCACAACGCACCCTACACGCTGTAGAGGAAGTAAGTCACGCTGGAAGGAGGAAGTGTAGTTCAGTCTTAGCCAGTGCCCCGCATGGGTAGGATGGAAGACAGCACGCTGTTACCAACTTTCTCTCAAGTACCCACACAAAGCACTATGAAGTGTTAAACCTCTTAGGAGAGGACCAGCCAAAAAATAACCTCAACCTGCGCTGTGGACAAGGAGAAGGACAAGTCACAGTGCAGGACAGTATCCACTATAGAGCCAAAAAGCTAGGAACTGATCAGGGTGGAGCAAAGTTGCAGTAAGCCTATGAACTCCATCTCGCAGCGTGGGTGCCAGCAGGGAACCCTCAGCATTCCGATCAACCCAGGTAACAAGCTCTGGGGCCTGTGTCACCCATTAGTATGGATCGGCCAAGGCTGGTGGGCATAAGATGGTGTGAACACTAAAACAAAGGCAAATACACAGGAACAGGTGTTGTTGTTGTTCTTCTTCTTCTACAAGTATTCTATTGTATCCTCCAACATCCCGGCAGAGCACATTTCTACATGGGTTGAGACTCTCACGGCATCCTCCTCTCTGCTACTCTACCTCACCACAACTCTTGGAGTGGTGTCACACTACAACATCTAGCAAGTCACACCACAGAAGTGGCGTCACGAACAGGATACAAGCCTTGTTGCAGTTTATTGTCACTACCTTGGAAAGCTGTGTATGGTGTGTATTTCACTGTTGGAACTGTGTACCTGCTACTGTCATCACGTCACAAAGGACTGAAATATCTACCACCTATTGCCCTGAAGATCCGTGCCTCAGAATAAGTCATCACAAACGTGGGGGAGCCATCGTTATTGCCTTGGGACTATCTCTTTTATTTGCTGCGTCACTATTGCCTGAAAGCCGAAGCACGGACAAACTCGGCCCCAGTCTCCTGCCTGGGCCACCGAGGTCGGGGTTTACAGCCCGCACAGCCACAACATCGGCCCTCTAAGGCCCCACCATCTCACACTGGTTGGCTATCCCCTGAATGTTGAACAAGCGAGTAAAAGAGTGTCCCCCAAAAGGATGCTGAAAAGGACTCTATGCTGTCCCTTGGGAAGTTCGGCTGAGCTGCTCTGTTGAGCCATGTTGGCGCCTACAGTTCGTGTGTCCCCCTAGCCGTGATCCCCTTCCCTACATTCCCCTTTCTTGTGAGGAAGGAGCCTCACCATTGCTGTTTTTACAAGGAACTGATGCATCACAGCACTACTCAGAGTGCATATGGACAGATGCATCCAGAACCCCAAAAGTTTTATGGTGGACGATTTCAGTATTTCCCAAACACCAAACCAGTTTTATATGTGTATATGCTCCTATAAGTATTTCTAAAGTAAAGTATTCTGATAACCCATGCTTTTTCTCAAGGTGTTACGCTGTGGACGGCTTATTTTAAGTTGGGGAGTATGTGGTGTCCCACTAGGGGGGTTGCTATTATATACACCGTTTCCAAAGTCTGTACTTTTCGTGGTCTTATTATGGTAAAAATACACTGGACACTGACCAGAGGGGGAAAGGGTACAACCGGCCTTACACACTAAAAGCAGGTGTGCCCACCCGGCACTGGCGTCACGTGACAACATAATAAGGTCCCGCTGTATCTCGGCCATCCACCACAGGAGTGGTGTCACACTACAACACCTAGCAAGTGACCTGCATCCTTCCAATATAACACCTACAGGGGGCACACCACAGTACAATTTATCTCTAATTACTTTAATAGAACTGCAAGACCACATCCAAACTGGGGGCAGGAGAGGCGCCGATTCTGGAAAAAATCATAGGTGTTTTTCTAGGTCTGGACAACTAATTTAATAAATTTAGCATGACACACTGCTTCCTGCTGGTGTGATGATGCAGGGAGGACACACTCCCCCCCCCCCCTGCTGGTGTGATGTGGGGAGGGCACACTGCCTCCTGATGGTGTGATGATGCAGGGAGGGCACACTGTCCCCTGCTGGTGTGATGATGCAGGGAAGGCACACTGCCCCCTGCTGGTGAGATAGTGTGGGAAGGGCAAACTGGCTCCTGCTGGTATGATGATATGAGGAGGGCACACTGCCCCCTACTGGTGTCATAATGTTGGGAGGACACACTGTCTCCTGCTGGTGTCATATGTGGGGAGGGCACCCCTGCTGGTCTAAAGATGTGGGGAGGGCACACAGGCTCCTGCTGGTGTGATTATGTAGGGAGGGCACACTGACTACTGCTGGTGTTATTATGATGTAGGAGCTATCACATAGGACTGTAATCACTTCTAGAAGTGATATGTGAGGGGTATGTGCTGTCTCTTATGACTTCCAGCTGCAGCACACACGTTTCCCAGGAATGTCTTCTCAAGATGGTAACACAATGCCAGCATTTATGGCGTCACAATCGACAGTGTGCAGGATCTACAGGCTGAACTGTAAAATCTGTGGGTGAATGTGTTGCACTTGCAGGACGCAATATAGGACCTGTATCCTCCATGTCTAACTGTATCTAATCCTCTCTCCTCCATGTACAACTGTATCCCATCTTGTATCCTCCATATTCAATTGTATCTTATCCCGTATCCTCCATGTCCAGCTGTATCTCATTTTGTATTGAGGCTGGAGGTGCCCAACTGTATCCCATTATCTATCCAAACTGGAGGTGCCCAGCCATTTGTCATCTTGTACCCAGACTAGAGGTGCCCAAACATATCTTATCATGTATCCAGGCTTGTGGTGCCCAGATGTTTGTCATCTTGTATCCAGAATAGAGGTGCCCAACCGTACCTGTGTGGTGGGTAATACACTCTGGTGTTGTGTTCTACTACCAGTCACACACTGAGGTGGTAGCGGTGAAGCCACTTCTATGGTGGTTGGTAGTGCACTATAGCCTAGCCAGTGATGGTACTGTCAGTACTAACTCAGCACACAGGTGTGGTGGTATACCTGCTTTGTTTGGTGGCTGGCTATACTGGTCACCTGAAATGGTTGGTGACCTGCCGGGTTGTGATGGGTCCTTTGGGTTCTTGTCACAGTGGTCCGGAGTGGGAAGATTACCCACCCGGACTGTTAGTACCGCCACCCACAAAAAGGGGAGAGTAACCCAAGAGGTGTAACCGGTAAGTGTAGATTCTGGTGCAATGACCACCGAGTCCCAGTAGAATAAATAAGATGGCTTTACTGATCTGAGTCTCTGGTAATACAGGATAACTTTGCAATAGATAACTTCTGTGATACAGACTTGAGCTCACTAAATCTGTGCTCAATAAGTGTTGAGGTAGAGTAGCAGTGCTTGTGGAGCTTAGCGCCGAGGAGAGTAGAGGAGTTTGTCGGGAGATCCCCAACCCAGGGTAGTATTGTGTGCTCTGCTGGAACTCGAGAGAAGAATACTGAAGAGAAGACAACTTAAGAGGCGAATACTTGTGCCCGTGTTTTACTAAGCCACCTTCTGCCCTGCAGTGTCGGGGGGGTACCCGTCCCACAAGGGTGACACAAGCCCCAGACTAAGTTACCTGGGTGAAGCTAAGTGTCTGAGAGTGTCGCGGTTTCACCTCTGCTGCGAGATACAGTACGTAGATCTTGGTTACAGTTGCTTTGCTCTATCCGAGTCAGTTCCTCTGTAGCTAGAATACCGCCGTGCACTGTTAAGAGAGGTTTCATGGCGTGGGCTGGGGTGATCTCTGACTTGTCCTCTTTTTCGTGCCTAACACTGCATAGTGTCTGTAGCTATAGCTTGGAAGTGAAAAGTCTCTGTGTTCTCCATACACGTGTGTCTGACTACTTCACAGCAGGAAGCCTGGCAGAGTACAGCAGGGGTGCCTGATCTGTGTGTCCTACTCCTCGGAGAATCAGAGGGAAACTGACGCTACACTTTCTCTCCCCAAGTGACTACTTCCTACAGGGTGTGTAAGAGTCCCTGTGAGTGGTGGAGGAGAGTGTACATAGAAAGGAGAATAGACATAGGTAGAAAAGAAAGAAGCATCTTGACTAGTCCACAGAATCACATAACAAAAACAGCAAACCTATAGTGACTACAGCTGTGCAATAGATACGTACAAAGTTATACATATAACACTGACATCTGGTGGTAAAACTCATATACAACCTCATCACCACCTTAAGTTTGAGTACCAGGCTTTTGCGACAGGTGCCAGATAAGGAACACCCGTGGTGGGAAACCACACCTGATCTTGCATCCAGGCTAGAGGTGCCTAGTCAAATCTCATCTTTTGTCCAGCCTAGAGGTGGCCAGCTGTATCTTAACTTGTATCCAGGCTAGAGGCCACCAGACACATCTCATTTTCTATCCGGGCTAGAGACCACCAGCCATATCTCATATTGTACCCAGGCTAGAGGCCCCCAGCCATTTCTCATCTCAGCCATATCTCGTATTTACTCATAGAGACGTCTTCTGAATCTAGATTCTTCCCTTTTTCTCCAGTAGGGGGTGGCTGCGAGGGGGTGGATGTATATTATGGCACAGATGGTAACCATGCTGTAATAATCCCACCATGGACCTGTGACCCGTACACCGCAGAGAACAGAGACAGCAGCTATAAGCGGAGAGCCCTCCATGGTCACTGCTATTATTACTGGCCCAGAATTCCATGTGGTTTGGCAGAAACTGCTGCTCGACCCACCCCCGCACACCAGGAGTCTCCACCTGAAAACTTCAGGAGCCCCAATATCGCAGCCCCATCCCAGAATCCACTGGGGCACCGCTGAATCACCTTTAACCACCAAAGGGCCCCTCTTCTAAATATATAATAGGGCCACACTACAGCATGGACACCGTCTTTTCAAAATATGAAAACATTAAAGAGACACACAGTGATGTCACAGTACAGGGATATCAAAGCAGATATCCACGGACATGGGGGCTGTGTACAAAAATACACCCAATAGTTCTGAAATATATATCTCCAGAACTACAGTGAAGACTAACAAATTTCAATGAGCAAGATGACAGCACACCATGACAAACTAATTACTGACACATAGGAGCAGTATTAATTTAATTTTCTTATATATTCTCTGTATTACAACCCTAGGCAACGGTTTAACACCTTCAGCTCCCTTCTCTACCCCTCTACCCCCACATTCTACAACCAGAAAACTGATAACAGGGAGAGTTTCACCCTAAGGCCCTATTACACTAAACTATTATTGGCCGTATTTGGCCGATATTCGTATGGTGTAATTGTTCATGTAAAAAAACATGATCAGCTGACATGCACGATGTTGGCTGATTGTGGTCTTTCAACATGTAGAAATGCAAAGATAAGTGCAGCGACTGTCGCTCCATGCAATAGGATTGGTGGCAGCAGAACGCCACTGACTTCAACAGGCCACCCAAATGGTCTAAGGAGCATCCAGGCAGCCCCTCCAACTGCTCCTTGCATATAATAGCACAGACAGCGAGCAGGAAATGAGAGGGAAGCTAGTGCTGAGCTGACAGGTCAGCGCTCGCTTTCCCTGGATTATCGTGCTGTGTAATACAACCTTAACTCACTTCTCCACCATCACTGAAGAACGGCTCTCCAAATAACTCTCCGCATAGCACTTCACCACCTGTGCACTTCAACCAATCCCGTACCACTTCATCCCCAACCTTACCTTAGCATTTGTCCCTAACGCTCTTCAATCTATCACTAACCAGTGGCATCTTACCATCTCCATATAAACACTTCCCACTTCTCCACTTTACCTCAAAACTCTTACCTTGAACTACATGTCTACCTTCAACTGTTCTCCCATTTCTCATCCAACTTGCTGTTCGTTCCCCTACAATCTGGTTTTTGCCCCTACCAGTGTACAAAAAATGCCCTCACCAAAGTGGCCAATGGCCTGCTAACTGTCAAAGCCTCACGCCAATACTCCTTCTCCTTGACCCATTTTCTGCCTTTGACACAATTGACCACTCCTCCTCCTACAAACCCTTTCATTCCTTGGTGTCACCAGGTTGGCCCTCTACTGGATCTCCTCTCACTTCTTCAACCACACTTTTAGTGTCTTCCACTCCCACACAATCTCCTCTCTTTGCCCCCAGGGCAGTTTCTAGGGCATTTTGGCAACAGGGCGAATCTTGATAAAAGCCCCCCCCCCACTTAGTTCAGCCCAGGGGAAGGAAAGGGGGCTATTATCAGGATTCGGGTTACTAGGAAGAAGCAGCGTGTGTATTACAGCATAGAACAGTGTAGCACCCCTACCAAATAGTCTTCTACTGAATACAAAAACATCATTCAGGGACTCACAGGTGACGTCTTCTTTGATCTGAGGGGTCACTTTCCTTTTCCTCTCCATCCGGCCCAATTCATCTCTTCAGAACCTGACAGACAGACATCTTATGCTCCGCACTTCCAGCAACTTCCTTCATTTTTCCTCTCCTAAAGGCTTCCAAACTGTAGTAATTCTTCTGTTTGGTGCAGTAAAGTTAGTAGGTATGTGGGTTGCCCACTGTATGTAGGATCCCCTGCTGTGCCCCTCGTATAGTAATAATGTTTCCTATTGTGCCCCCATATAGCAATAATGTCCCTGCTGTGCCCACCACATACTAATAATGTCCCCCTGCATTGTCCCCATATAGTAATATTGTCCCCATATAGTAATAATGTCCCCCATATAGATATATTGTCCCCCTGCAATGTCCCCCATAGTTATATTGTCCCCCTGCATTGTCCCCATATAGTAATATTGTCCCTATATAGTAATAATGTCCCCCTGCAATGTCCCCCATATAGATGTATTGTCCCCCTGCAATGTCTCTCATATATATTGTCCCCCTGCACTGTCCCCCATATAGATTTATTGTCCCCCTGCACTCTCCCCCATATAGGTATTTTGTCCACCTGCATTGTCCCCCATATAGGTATATTGTCCCCCTGCACTGTCCCTCATATAGATATATTGTTCCCCTGCACTGTCCACCATATAGGTATATTGCCCCCCTGCACTGTCCCCCATATAGGATATTGTCCCCCTGCACTGTCCCCCATATAGATATATTGCCCCCCTGCATTGTCCCCCATATATTTTGTCCCCCTGCAATGTCTCCCATATAGATATATTGTCTCCCTGCAATGTCCCCCATATAGATATATTGTCCCCCTGCATTGCTCAAAAGAAAAATAATAATAATTATACTCTGTCTTCATCTCTCCTGCCCTCTTCTCTCCTCTTCAGCCAGTCAGTCGCTGGAATGATCCCAGCAGCTGCAGCTACGTCATCACTGCCCCTGCTGGAGGATCCCTCAGAGATCATTTCCAGGTTACATCCGGCGACTGACCGGAGGGATAGCATGAGTGCGCAGGGGCCGGTCGGGCACTGCCGGGTGCCCCCTAGATGTCGGTGCCCCGTGCGGTGGCCCGGCCCGCCCGGTTGTAGAAACGGCCTTGTTTGCCTCTCACTGTTGGTGTCCCCCTGAGACACATCATAGAATCATAGCACATTTAAAAAAATAAAATAATAATGTCCGTTAATACCGAATTATAATTGAAGTCAATGAAATGCATCAAAGTCAATGGAATGACGGCCGCCCAGTACACAGTGTATTAAATAATGGACTTTCTTTGCACAGAAGTCAAATTAATGTTCATGACAATTATGTGGATGTTATTTGGCAAACAATGGACCTTATTTTTAATAGTTCACACCATTTTTTTTCACCGTCTTTCAATGGACCTTCAAAAAAGAACTGCACCCAAAAGGGCCTGAACTAGAATAATGTACCAACAGCCGTCATTGTAATGGTGGGTGACCTCAATCCGCAAAATGATGGATGTCAATTGGTACTCAAATGGTACTTTGGTAGAAAAAAAAGGAGGGGGAAATTGTCATGTGAACATAGTCTAACCCTGTAAAAAAGGTACAATCGAACCTACAGACAAATTTATGATAGGCAGTAGAGAAGGAAGTTTTATCAAATAAAATGGCTACCAAACTTTCTCCCTTACATCCTAAATGTCCCAATTGGTACTTTCTGCCCAGTGGGATTTGGTGCTAAATTTTTTGGATGTATGGGTTACTAATGTGAACATGGCTTTAAAGACAGAAGGGTATAGAAAATCTACAGCTGCTTCTAGTTACCACCCAACTACAACCAAGAAAGCAGTGCCCTATGGGAAATTTAAAAGATTAGGAAGAATATATTCTGAGGATGGGCCTTTTTTTAGACAAGAATTAGCACAAGAATAAAAAAAAAAAAACAACTATCCAGACATTAGCACCAGCATTAGCGCCACTTAGCTCCGCCCACAACGTTACAGTTTGCCCCGCCCCCTCGTCGGCCATTGGAACAGGCTGGCCGAAAGGTCTAGACCCCACCCCCTTTCAGTCGGCCAACCAATGGCCGTCAAGAGGGCGGGACCGATGGTGCAGTTGTGGGCGGGGCTAAGTGGCGCTAATGCCGCGAGGTCACGTCCACTTAATACAATCTGCAGTTGATAAAAGGACACTTTTTATTTGAACAAGCACCATGAAGTATGATATGAAAAAACGTATGAAAACCGCTAAATTTACCCTTTACACCTGTGTAGAGATGTCAGAATGCACAAAGGGGGTGACAGCGTCACTTTAAAGTGAATGTACCATCAGGCCTGGGCTGAAGCACTGGAGGTGGGAACCCCCCGCCCTCTATGATGCGGCTCAATTACAATCAATGAAGCCGCATCATGGAGGGGCTGGGGTTTCCTCCTACTGGGGGTAGGTCGGCCTGCCCCAGTGCTTCAGCCTGGGCCTGATGGTACATTCACTTTAAGTTTAGCCCACTTGCAGACACCATTAGATCTGCTATACATAAATACTGGTATCTGATTGAAAGAGATCCATTATTGTCATCAAAGGATGTCCTCAAACGGCTGTCGCTACAAGACGCGCCCCTGCTCCCTATGTCATCCCTTACCCGCATTAAGATGAATATGGAATAAAAGTCTTCAAGCTGAAACGGCGGTAAGTGCTGGATTTATTCTCTTGTGAATATAATTTTAGTAGCTGTATTCTTGTACATAGCCGGTAGTGTTGTAGTAGTTATATATTTTTATACATAGGGGTAGTATTATAAAAGTTATATTTTTTAAATATAGGGGGCAGTGTTGTAGTAATTAAATTTTACATATAGGGGCAGATATCTGCTTGTAACTTCTTTCTCTTAATTTCTTTGGCGGCTTATACACTTTATTACTCCTTTATAACCTCAGTGTCTTGCATGGGTCTGTACTAGTTGATCTGTCATTCAGAGTATCTCTGACTTCTTCTCACTCCTGCTCGATCAAGTAGAAAACAGCAGTAAGTCTCTCTCCCCTCTCGGTTCTCTCTCCCCCCAGCGGCATACTCACAGGACATCAGGACGCAGTGCGGCAGGACATCACGACGTGCAGCAGTGCATGGGATGTGCGTACGAACGTGGGGGAACAGTGTGCCTGTGTCAAGATCAAGAGGGGATTAGGTAAGTGGGGGGGGGGGCTGGGTTTGGTGGGTGCTTAGGGGCCTTTCTTTTGGGGGGTGCCTTATTTTCAGACGGCAGAGTGCCTTATTTTAGGCTAGTTGGTAGGATAGTGGGGTCTTATTAAAGGAGGATGTTAACAACTATGAAGAGGCGGTCTACATGGTAAGTGCCTCCTCTTTCTCCCACTCTAGCTGTGAGCACATAGAGTGAGCTTTATGACCCCTTCAAATTTGGTGTTGGTTGGTGACCATTGCCTCTGCTTGCCGTGTCTGCGGGATGGTGCGGCTCTGGCCCTGGGGGCTTGGTCCTGCAACATTGGGGTTGCTGGATAACTGGCTTGCTGGACCACTGGGCTGCCCCCTATGGGTAATTTATAAGATTAAAAAGAATTAATTCTGAGGATGAGTCTTTTTTTAGACAAGCATAGACTTGACTTAGCATCTGAGCTCAAAATTACCATAAAGTTTCTCATCTGGACAGTTCAAGCCAAAGATTTTTCCTCAAATGCCCCTCAACCTGCCGTCCAAGTCAAATTACTACTGCCTGTCCACCCTGTGAGAATAGAATCAAGTTTATACAACCTTCTTCTTGTAGTCCAGGGTTAGATAATCTTCTTAAGGACCCCCTGGCATCGCCATTCTTTCAGTAGGCCTCTAGTCAGAGACAGTGCTGATCAACTTCAACCTTGGTGACAGTGCTTCTGAACAGTTCTCCTGTGAGTACGACTGTTCTCTTCTCAAACCACAGCAGCAAACCGTGAAGATCCTTCTCATCTCAATTTAGTCTAGTTCCCTTTAAGTAGATCCGTAACCCATTGCAACCAAAATGCCTTAGGGTACAAACCCACACACCGTATACACAGCAGATACGCAACAAATACGCAGCAAATACGCAGCAGATTTGTTGGTACAGATTTGATGCTGTGTTCAGTTATTTAGACCTAATCTGCTGCGTGTTTGCTGCGTGTTTGCTGCGTATCGCAGCAGTAAATACGCTGCTTATACGGTGTGTGGGTTTATACCCTTAAAGGAGTTGTGTAATGAAGCAAAGTTGGTAAAACCAGATGTGCCTGAAACGAATAATAATAAACTAGAGTAAGACTCATGGTTCTGTTGTCTTCAGTTTGTTTTTATTTTTCATTTGTTCATTTGAACAATCCATGTGACTGAAAAGACTTTCTGTGTTTTCACATCATTATACACCAATATATAGTAAACAGAGATCCACTAGACAGGTATATACCATCTATACAGGGTGTAGGGAAAATTTGTGTTAAAGGCACAATAGCCAATATGGATTTTGGCACTAAAGCTAAACCATCAATAGACAAATGCCAAACGCCAAACCAAAATTATGCAAAAATATATACATTTTATTAATTAAAACATTATTAAATTCAGTAAGTACCACAAACAATGGTCCACGGCTAAGGATACATAAAACAACAGGAGGAGGCCAGCAGCTAGAGACCTAACACATCTGGTGTTCCTCCTGTCTGCTGCGACATTTCGGAGTCATGTTCCCCTTAATCATGTGTGATGCATTATTAAGGGGGACACCAAAATGGTGCAGCAGAAGAGAAGAACACCAGCTCCATGATGTGAACACACAGAAAGCACCCCTCACCCCCTATTACAATCCTCAAATCCCTCATGCACCTCACCTCCTATCATACCCCTTATCACACCCCTCACCCCCTATCACACCCACTCAACTCCCATCATATCCCTAACCTCCTATTATGACCCAAACAACCCCAACACCCCTCAACCCCTATAACACTCCTTATGACCCCCCCAACCTTCTAGCATGACCCCACCCTTCACATTCCCTCACCCCATCACACCCCTCATACCCACAACACACCCTACTCTCTCACCCCCTATCACACTTCACACCCCTTAACCCTGACACCCATAAAACATACTTAGGGGAGTCAGCAGGCTCCCCAATAATTTTTCTTGCTCTCCTATACTCCCCTGTATGATGGAAATTTTCTCTATAATCCCCAGGAGTCTCCAACTTTCAGTCAGATGTCAGGACCCCCATTTTTGTACACATTCCCCCTCCTCCAGATGTGGCCCCTGACTGGATGCCCTGCAGACATCCTTGCTGCCACTTTTATGGTCATAACAATTGTGCTACACGGTGAGACACACTGCTCACAAACCACAGAACTCTATAAGACCTTCAGCTCCAGGCCCCCAAAAGGATACCCAGATTAGCGACTCCTCAAGAGGAAGGAATCCTGAACCTCACACCTGCTCCTATGTACAAGACACAACGTCTGCACCCCAAATCTCACAGCAAAACAATACTGAGACATCACTGCATAGAGGAAGCAGAATTAACCCATTCACTGCTGGACAAACCCAGCACATATATAATATATACAACTGACAACCAGCTCCTATATCATGTCTGAGCATCGTCCCCTTCATGTCATCACTGATATAATATAATGATAGGAGATCAGGCATGAGATCCACACACCTTATACTACAGGAACAGCTATTCGTCTATAACTTTGCTAACCAGCCCCTATGTGCAGTCAGGAGATGAGATGAGACTTACAATGTAATAACCATATAATGATGGTTCTGTGCTGGCTGCCAGTGTTACTCGTGTCTATAGGATTGGGAGGGGATGGTGTTACGTGGAGTGGTGATCGCGGGAAGCAGGTGTTGGTGTCAGGCGCTTCGGTCTTCTACCGACTTCACAGTCAGCAGCTGCCACAACAGACACGACTTCCTGCACGTCGCCCCCTTCAGCATCTGTCCATCCAGCCGGCTCACTGCCAGAAGACGTGTCAGAGGGAGAGAGACCAAGGGGTACAAGGCAAACACAGCACCTGCCGAACCCCCAGAATTATCACTCACACAACTATAGACAGTCATAGAAGGTGTAACTCATCCTACATGACTATAAAACAGCCCATAAAAGTTGTGCTTCATCCTATATGTCTACAGACAGTCCTTGGAGGTGCACTTCGTCCTATATGACTGGATGGATGACTATACTTCTTTCCACTAATGTGACTTCTGGTGCTGCATAGTTTTGTAGTAACCCCCACACACACACACACACACAAACACACACACACACACAATGCGCCACCTGACCCCCCTCCAACACACACACACACACACACACACTACCCCACCTAACCCCCACACACACACACAAACTACCCCAACTGATCCCCCCTCCCTCCCACACACACACTACCCTACCTGACCCCCCTCCCACACAGACACACACTACCCCACCTGATGCCCCCCCCCCCCCACACACACACACACACACACACTACTGGACCTGACATCCCAAGCAATTGTCTTATGCCATTCATAACCATGATGTCCTCTTTTTTGACAGAGGAAATTTATACTAAAAAATTTCAAGACTTTTCATATAATACTAAACATAAAAAAGCATACCAGTAATACCTTATAGACCCCCCCCCCCCCCCCAGCAGACCTCTATGTAGCGCCCCTGGCATGCTCCTCCATGCATGTGTTGATTAGATGTGTTTTCCATGCTCCTACCCCACCTCTGTAAACAGCAAATTTCCCCCAGAGGAGAATTACCTGCTTGCAAAGGCAGAGCAGGAGCATGGGGCCGGCCGTGGTGCATACATACTGTCATTGCAGGGCCGGCAAGCTGCAAGCCAGACGTGGCCATCAGAAGAACCATATCTGGCTCGCAAGCCATTGGTTCCCAGCCCCTGCTATAGACAGTTCATGGAAGTTGTGCTTCATCCTATATGATTATAGACAGTCTGTGAAAGGAGTAATTCATCCTGTGTCTATAAACAGCCCATGCAAGGTGTACTTCATCCTGTATTATAGGCAGTCCATGTAAGTTTCCAACTGGGGTGCCGCGAGAACCCGCCAGGGGTGCCGGTGGGAATAGTGACACTGTCACTTTAAGCATCCCTAGAAGCTGTGGCCACGCAGCTTCTAGGGATGTAGGATCACTTTAATGTTCTGCTTGCACTGTGAGCGGGGGCGAAACATTAAAGTGAACAGAATGTAGGAGCAGGACCTGTCAGTGTCCTGTTCTTACATTCACTCCCACATTCACTTCATGCCAGCAGCCTATGGGACGTCATCACGCCTGCCGGAGGTTCCATCCGCGCGGCTCGCAAGATGGAGCCCGAAGAGAAAGCAGAGCTGCTCCCTGCAGCCACACAGCCCGGATTAGGTGAGTATGTTGGTTGTTTTTTTTTTAAGTATTAGTGCACAGCAGGTGGGAGTCTTAGAAGTATGGGGGGCAAATCAGGGGGCAATAATTACAAGGGGCAGAGCACGGGGCATTATTTTTTGAGGGTACACAGCAGGCAGCATTATTAGTATATGAGGGCACAGAAGGGGGCATTATTATTTGATGGGAGTACATAGCAAGGGGCATTATTAGTAAATGAGGGCTGAGCAGGGATATTATTATTGTATGGGTATACACAGCAGGGGGCATTATTAGTATAAGGGGGCACAACAGGGGGCATTATTATTGTATGTGGGTACACAGCAGGGGGGCATTATTAGTATAAGGGGGCACAACAGGGGGCATTATTATTGTATGTGGGTACACAGCAGGGGGGCATTATTAGTATAAGGGGGCATTATTATTGTATGGGGGTACACATCAGGGGGCATTATTAGTATATGAGGGCACAGCAGGGGATCTTACATACAGGGGGCAACCCACATTCCTACTCGCTTTATTGCACATAACACCAAACAGCGCAGTTACTACTGTATGGGAGCCTATAGGAGGGAGAAAGGGAAGAACATTACTAGAAATGTGCGGAGCCTTAGATGTTTGTCTCGCAGGTTCTAAAGAGATGAAATGTAGCTGGAAGAAATCATCATGGAGGTCTGGGCCGGATGGAGAGCAAAAGGGGAAGTGATGCATCAAAGAAGACATCACCTGTGAGTGACTGAATGATGGTTTTCGTATTTTGTAGAACATTATTTAGTAGGGGTGCCCCGAGGTAATTTTTTTTTCCGAGGGGTGCTCTGAGGTTGAAAAGGTTGGGAAACACTGCTGTATGACTACATAACTCTATGGAAGGTGTGCTTCATCCTGTAGGTGTGCTGTGTGCTATTTAACTATTGACAATAAATAAAGGTATACTTCTTTCTATATGACTATATACAGTCCATGAATCATGTTCTTCATCCTACATAACCATAGAATATACATGGAAGGTGTTCTTCATCTTGTATGAAAGAAGTGCTTTATCATGTAGGTGTGCTTCATCCTATAGGACTATAGACAGCCCATGGAAGGTGTGCTTCATCCTGTAGGTGTGTTTCATGCTATATGTCTACAGACAGTCCATGGAAGGTGTGCTTTATCCTATATGACTATAGACAGTCCACAGAATGTGTAACTCTTCCTATATGACTATAGACAGCCCATGGAAGGTGTGCTTCATCCTGTATGAAAAGTGTGTTTTATCTAATAGAACTGTTGAAAGTCCAGTGTTTTATTCTGTATTATATTATAAGATCATACACAATCTAAAAAAGATATTAATCTTTTATGACCATAGACATTGTATAAAAGGTGTTCTTCATCTTGATATGACTACAGACAATCCATGAAAGGTGTGCTTAATCCCATAAAACTACAGGTAGTCCACAAAAGGGGTTCTAAATCTTATATGACTGATGACAGTCCATGAAAGGGGTTCTTCATCCAGTAAGACAACAGACAATCCAACTAAGTTGTGTTTCCTCCTCTATGACTACAGAAAGACCACGAAAGGGGTGCTTCATCCTGTATAACTATAGAAAGTCCATGGAAGGTGTGCTTTATCCTGTATGACTATAGACAGCATATGGAAAATGTTCATCATCCGCTATGACTATAGACAGTCCACGGAAGGTGTGCCTCATCATATATGACAATAGAAAGCCCATGTGTTGTGATGCCGTGCTGTGAGGTGCGACCAGTCGCTCAGGTGGTGGTTGGTCGAGGCACAGCTCAGCCAGTGAAGGTTGGGCACACAGGTATGCTGGCACACCCGCTTTTATTTTGAGCGGGCTGGCTATACCCTTTCCCCTGTGGACAGTAACCTGCCGGGCTGTTTGGGGGTCCCTTGGGCAATTATCACAGTGGTCCGGAGTGGAGTAGTAATCCACCTGGACTATTGGCACTGCCACCCACAGAAAGGGGAGATAACCCAAGGAAAGTCCCGTTAAAATAAATATACTCTTGTTTACTGTCAAGATACTTGATACAGAGAACATATAATACACTTATGCCTTGATATGTGAGTCCAGATTTGTACCGAGAGTGAAAAGGTGACACAGCCATGCTGGCTGGGTTGTGTGCTGAGAGATAGAAGAGGTTCAGAAGAGTAGAGAGGAGGATGTCGAGAGAGTCCCAACTCAAGTAGTACTGTGTTCTGCCAGAACATTAGAGGTAGAATAAATAGAATTAATACTTGTGCCCGTGTTTTTACTCCTTGGTCTTTGCACCACCTATTACCCACCAGTGTCGGGTGACCCGTCCTAGAGGGTGACACAATCCCCAGACCTTGTTACCTAGGATGAGCAGAGTGGTCAGAGTTCTCTGATTATACCTGTTGTGCGAGATAGAGTGATTAGGCTTCTAGCAACTTCAGATCAGTTCCTTTACTTCTTGAGGATACTGTCCTGCACTGGGTTACGATGTCCACAGCGTGGGTTGAGATGATCCCTGACTTGTCCTCTCTAGTAGTAGCTTAACACTGCATAGTGTGCAAAAAGGTTTCTTGAGGGGAATCTGTGTCAAGGTCTCGCATATACATGTGCTATGCTTAACGTCTAGACCACAACTCTGGACTGGGGACCTGGCAGGAGCCAGGACCCAACTTGACTGCTGTAGGGAGCGTCCTATCTTGCATCCTTCCTCCAACGAATCCAAGGCAAGAAGACCTCACACTTTCTCTACCCATGTGACTTCCTTCCTACAGCATGTGTAAACTAGGCTGTGAGTGGGTGAGGAGTGTGTGTGTAAGTAGTAAAGAGAAATGTGATAGGTTAAAAGAAGAAAGAACTCTCACTGGTGTACAGATCCATGTGGTACATGAGAAAACAATAACTCTTGAGCTCCTACAGCTGTGCAATATCTGGACAAAAATACTTGTAACAACGACATCTAGTGGTAAAACTTTGGCACTGCTACATCACCACTTACTCTTTTTAGTACAGATTTTTGCGAAGGTTGTAATCAATAGCAACCCCCGTGGTGGGACACCACACATGGAAAGTGGACTAGGAAGGTGTGACTTGAGGCAGTCCATGGAAGGTGTGTTTTATTCTATATGATTATAGACAATACTTGGAGGGTGTGCATTTTTCCACGTCACTTTAGACAATTATTGGGAGGTGTTTCTATATTTAAGGCCGATTCGTGACATGGGGCAGTTTATTACAGATGGTTACCCATTATAAATTGAGCTCCGTAACCATCAGTTTGTTACCAGAATAGACAACCCAGGACACAGATTATAAATACCGACAGCGGGAGGAGGAGACGCCAGCCCCTCACCACCGCTATTTGTGTCAGGCTAAGCAGGTTCCAGGGCGTAGGGCTGTAAACACTATATGGTGGTCAAAGTTGGGCAGCTCTGAGAATTTGGGGGCTCTGCTGGATGGAGTCTTAACCCTCTGTGTAACAGGTAGGGTCATCCTCATCAGCTGAGACCATGTGATCAAAGAACATTCCCAGAAAGGTGGTTGGTGCTCTGCCCTGCATCCTGGACTGGTCACCCGACAGGCTACTGGACTACCAATGGTCGGTGGGGAAGACTCTTCCCCATCTCCTGGATTGTGCAGGTTACAATAGGCCACCAGTTGACTATTTTCTGCTGTTATGCAACCTCAGACCCTTCACACAGATCTCATAGCCCAACATGCAGGTATGAGAGCATTGCATACCACCTGCACACCCACAAGCTGACATGACCTTAAGTATTGGCTGCTGTCCGACGCTCACTAGTGAGCTGCCAGGCTCATCTCCTTGAAAACAATTTTGTAACATTGAGGATCCCTCACAGCAAAACTCTACCAACATGGCTTTGGCCCTGAACCCGTCACCTCCAGAGCTGCACTCACTATTCTGCCGTTACATCACGTCTTATACCTGAGTCACCTCGTGAGCTGCACTCACTGTTCTGCTGTTACGTCATATCCTCCAGTCACCTCCAGAGCTTCACTCACTATTCTGCTGTTACATTATGTGGTATCCTCCAGAGCTGCACTCTCTATTCTGGTATTACATCATCTCCTATCCTTCAGTCACCTCTAAAGCTGCACTCACCATTTTGCTGTTGCATCATATCTCTCTACAGTTGGATAGCCTTGGGCAGGGAGCTAGGGTTAACTGAGGGCACTGCTGTTGGTTTCTTGCTGTCACTCTGCCGCCCGCACCTTCCAGTCTTTGCCCCACACAGAGGATTTGATTAATCTGCAGGAATGTCGGATATAAAACCATTAGACGCTTTCTCTGCTGTTTACATCTCATAAGAGCAAACAAGATAATCCAGGACCACACAGGGGGCGGGTGTGTCATATCCACAGCACTATGTAAGGGTGCGTTTACACAGAGAGATTAATCTGACAGATTTTTCAAGCCAAAGCCAGGAACAGACTATAAACAGGGAACAGGTCATAAAGAAAAGACCGAGATTTCTCCTCTTCTCAAATCCAATCCTGGCTTTGGCTTCCAAAATCTGTTAGATAAATCTCTCTGTGTAAAACGCACCAAAATAATACAAATCAACATTATATCAGTGATGTCATACAGAGGGAGAGGCGGGGCTGTGACTACCTACCACACATGGTATACATGCAGGTTGTCAGCAGTTGTTTAGCTGTTTCTGTAGTATGAGGTGTTATATTCCTTATAATTTCTAACGGCTGGATTCTGTATTACGTGACCGTGTGGGGATATTAGACATAAATCTGGTTGTGGAAACAGTAAATAAGGGGAATCTCCTTACTGATGGATTCTGCTCATTTCCTGGGACTCAAGGAGATTATGTTCGGCTTGTGGAGTAAACAATGAGGGGCAGAGCAGCTACAGGGAGAGAAGTGACAGGAAGGGCCAGGACCAAACGAAATGTCGCAGTGACACAGGGGGAGCGATGAGTAATCACTGTGCACACTGTATTATAGCCTGACATTACACAGGCCCAGCACTCACTGCATCTACAACTCCTGATACCCTCTGTGCTGCATATAAGAGATGCTGACGGCCGGGGGGAGGGGCACTCCAGTTCAGGCCTTTAACGTCCGTATTCCATGCCAAACATGAATAAAGCCTTACCCTGTAACCTCCCCGACAGATCAGCATACTCCTCTCCTGACATCCTCTGTGCTTCTGGGGGTCCTGCTCCCTCACATGTAACTCTCTTCCTATGACTTCCCCTATAAGATCAGCATACTCCTCTGCTGCCATCCTCTGTGCTGCTTGGGTGCCCCTCACCTTCATGTGTAGTCTTCCTCTCTCACGCTCTTCGTTAGCATTGCAAATTGTCAGAATTGTAGTTGATTGATGATGGTGATTGATGATTAACTGATGGTCATAATTAACAGATGATAATAACTGATGATGAAGCTGCTGTTGATGGTTGATGACATTAAATTGATGAAGATGATAATTGATTGATGATTGTGAATAATGATGATGACTGATGATAACAGTGATAACTGATGACAATGATGATTAACTGATGGCGATAATTGATGATGAAGCTGCTGCCGATGGTTGATGATAATGGTAATAATAATTCATAATAGATTGATAATGATAACTGATGATGAACAATGACTGATGATGACAGTGATGATGATTAATAATTATGAAGAAGTCACTGGTCCTGCTGCTGACTCCACCATCACTTTCCTCGTCTTTGCTTATGTCGCCTCCTGGTGGATATCCAATAGCATGGTAACAGCATCTCACTTAGGCGGAAATACGGAAAAAAGAAAACTTTATTCCAGCATGGCACACAGAAGTGGGGAAGTGCTATAGTGTGTATCTTTTTTACATTGCCTCATGGTGGATAACACAGGCACATCATCAGCTTGATGGAGTTTGTAATTATCATTGCCAGCTGATATAATAATCGGCTCCTTGGTCTGATGCATCTATAGGAACACACAGTAGAGGTGTCACCACCATCACTATGGCTGTCCCTGATCTTGTGATGTGTTGGCTTTGCTGATCTCACATCCTGTCTCTATGAGAAGGAGCAATTATATAACTGATTATGATAAACAGGAGCACGGCGAACCACCCCAAGTCGCAGCCCAGTGTATACATGCCCCAAGACCTGTCACCCAACCTCACTGCCCCCACCATCATGTCCTGATTTGTGAAATTGAAATCACCCAATCACAATTTACACAATACAGCTCGCACCCGCAGGGATCAGCGTTTCAGTGCTGCTGATCGGTAAGGTGGCACAGGGATATCAGTCGGGACCTTTGTAGACAAGGAAGCTGCGGACTTCGGGATTATTGTCTCCTTCAGATGCTGATCCTGGGTCACGTGTCGCTCTATCTGATGTGGCACAAATCAGGATTAGTCCAGGAGCAAGAGACACAAAGAAAAGGGGTGTGTGGCTGAGAATACATCCCTGTACACAAAGCGCACCTGAGCGCATAGATATTACAAATCTATGGGGGTTTGGTCTGGTCGCGAGCTTTGCGTCAATCTGATGCCACCTCTATACGAGCTGGGATCACCAGGGAGCCCATGGCGGTACCTAAAGATTATAAATATAATGACTGGGTGTAGCTACTTTATAATCCACAGAGGGTCAAGGTAGGGATCCACTGTCCCATACACAGAGCCCCAGGAGGGTATATATTACACTGTGATGTCAAACAGCTATATACAATTACTGCTACAGGAGAGGAATAAGCCAATCAGGATGGACAGTTCTGTAGACAGTTCTGCTCTCTATGCTGGTTAGGAATTATGAATGGAGCTCTGAAGGTCGCTACTGTATAAATATACTGAAGAAATAGACATGATTAGAGATGAGCAAATTTACAGTAATAAAGCGAATAACTTCATTATCTCTTTAAACCGCTCATTAGCCAGCTGTGATTTAACTCACTGACGCTCCTCCCGGGTCCTTGGAAAAGCTGGGTCCAGTCCTGGGAAACTTGGAGAAGTTTCCTAGGACTTGATCCAGCTTTTCCCAGCACCCGGGGAGGAGCGGCACAGAGCACCAGTGAGTTAAATGGCAGCAGGCTGATGAGTGGATTGCTTAGTTATTATTGCAAATTTGCTCATCTCTAGACATGATGTAACAGAATAGTGAGAACAGCTCTGGAGGTTTAAGACATGATATAAAAAGTAGAATGGTGAGTGCAGCTCTGGAGGTGACTGGAGGATAAGACATCATTTAACAGCCAAATAGGATAAGATACATAGCTTGGTTCTATGGATATAATGATTATAATGCTGAGGACGCAATATCCCCCCCCCCCCCCCGCCCCCGCTCAAATTCCAGCGTGCTCTTAGTGTTCCACTATACATTATTCATTCCCCCTATAGATTACAGCTCTGGATCACATCTCCATCTGTAATGTCCAGAGGGATCATACACAAGGGTCTCTGTCCTGTTCAGATGTTACCTGCTCCCACAATCCTCCAGTCTGATGTCAGAGCTCCTCTCACTGGGGGCCCAGGATGTAAACACTGCCCCCCACCACCTGATAAACTTCCGAATGAGTCTGATTAGTAAGAAGTCAGGAAGTTTCCAGACTGTTCCCAGCGGCTTCACAATAGAGGATTTCAGACTTTGTCCCCAGGAAGCATCTGCTGGGGGGATCATTAGGTGCACCACAAACAACAGGTGCAGTGACTATACCCCCCTCCTGGAGTCACCACCAAACAAGAGTGATTCTTTGCAGCCCCAGCAAAACACAAGAGGTCACATTAAAGGGGCAGAAATCACATCTGTACCCTAACATAGGGGCTGCAGCCATATAGTGCCCCCTCTAAAGCCTCTACATAACAACACTCCCTGGTACGTGCTCTACTGCTGGATTCCGAAGTACACAATGAGGTGTCACCTGGTTACTAAGTTCTTCCTATAAACTCCAGCCAGGGATTCCCGAGATTCCAGTCCTGAATCACATGGAGGAAGAAAGTCAGAAATCCCCAGCAAAGAGGAAGAAAGATAAAAGACAACAACCATCCCTCGCCCTGTCCATGGACTGTGCCTCCATTACAGTAAAGGGGTTGGAAGGCTCACAGTGCAAGGTCCGTCACATAACTTTATTCAATACAGCGTAAATTTGGCAGAAGTGAAAAAAGAATCTAAGCTATAAAGGACAGGGCAAGGAAGGGGATACATGAGACCCTCTGTGTGACCATCAGACCCTAGTTAGCTGCAGAGGTAAATGTGACCCTGCAGAGGTAATGTGTATTGGGGACATAACGTAAGACCCCCGGCAACCCCCCACCCAGGCAGGGAAGGCTTTAGCCAACTTTTTATTCTTGATTCACTAAGGTCTTTGCCCCATTATCATTGTGCGTTATCAAACCAATCGTAGCGATATAGATGAAGGGACCGCCATGGGGTCTGCTCACAGGCTGGATTCAGGCTACAGAGAATCAAAAAAATCTAGTGTTACAGCAAATTTTTTTCCGAAAAAACTGTAGTCTGAGTTAGACAGGACTCATCACATGTTACATGATATTAGTGTGTGATCACACATGTGATTGACAAACCCAAAGATTAAGTAGAGGTGAAAAGCATTATGGCTGTTGTCATCTCTGTTCTCAGAAATAGACATTACTATAGAGCGTGCAAAGCAGAGGGCCACAGACAGGTCCAGTGACTATGTACAATATGATCACGTCTGACATCACCACCCCCCTTTCATAGAATCTGTACATGCAGACATGAAGAGACAGCAGATATCTACCCCCGGGGCAGTGATACAGGATGCATCTGCTCCATCCCTGTATACTATTCCATTGAGCCGCCAAGCCCTGTCAGGCTCTAGCTGAGTATACGTGTCTAATATCAGGTACAGGGAAAAGCAGGTTGCTGGGTGTTCATACAACAAATATAGTCGTGTGACCTTGTAGAAACTCTCACAATGCAGCAAGAGATCACAAGACTGCGACACTGCCCTGCAGCTGATAGTGACTCTTATCTGACCCACTCGTGACATTGAGAAGAGTGCCCCCTGGATCCAGACGCTGCACCTTCCCTGAATCACTGTGACTGGTGTTGCCCTAGTACATCAGCCCTAGTGGGGGCATCAACCGTGATGTGCATAGACTATGGCCTGATTACTTATACTGCAGGTATCTAACAGAGGTGTCAGGACAATGTCAGGGAATTCTAGGACAGGACCAGGTCACGGAGTTTACCGAGCAGCTGCTTTCCTGATTATTTAGCTCCGATCCCGATTCCGTGAATCGAGTTCACATCATCACCGCGGGGGGGGGGGGGGGGGGGGGGGGTTTAGAATGAGTCTCTAAGGTGAGTCACACATCTGGATATATCCTGTTATCCTGAGTTATAGACATTTCCCGGGGACAGCTATGGGATCTGACCACAAGGGGGCACCCACAGAAACCAGCTCTCCACATGTAATAACTGTTCTAAACCATTGCATCCCATGTTTCCTTCAGTCTGCACTGCTCCTGGCATTCTGTTCATGGACCAGCACACTCAGGATGGGCAGAGTATTGTGCACTGCTCCCAGTACCACTGGGAATCATGGCAGCACATAGAATGTAATGAAAGCCTTGTTATTAACCCTATCCTCACCTTGTTCTTGGGGGCCATTGTGATTAGCAGGGAGATAATCATGAAACATGATGTGTCTGGGGTCCTGAGGGGAGGGCAAAGTGATAATGGGGAGAAGTAACTGATATCATAGAAGGATCTTTCCCAGAAGCTCAAAGTCTATCTACGTGGCAGTGATATAAGTGATAATGTTCCACACCTCAAGCTGCATTATCACACCCACCTCATATCACTCCTACACTAATAACTCTGATCTCTGAATGATCAGATAAGAGGCAGAATACTACAGAAATAACAGGCAGAAAGCAGCGTGGCACCAATAACTATACATTACAGGCACAAACAGTGTATAAATTAAAAGTACATATGATATCTAGATTGGCATGTGTACTGTGAATGCAATACATACGTTACAGGCAAGAACAGCAAATACACCTATATAAATTACAGATACTCCAGAGAACAGTACATACACATTATATATATATATATATTTATACACACACACAAATGTGTGTATATACATACATATACACACACACACACACACACACACACACACACACACACACTAGGGAGAACAGGATGTACACAATAATATATAATATGCCATGTTTCCCCGAAAATAAGACATCCTCCTATAATAAGACACCCTCACTATCCTACCTAACTATCCTTCCTAACTAGCCTAAAATAAGGCACCTCCCCCAAACTAAGGTACCCCCTAAAAGTAAGGCACAAACCAAAAGTAAGGCCGCTAACCACCCACCCAACCCAGCCACCCCTCTATTCACCTAATCCCCTTGTGGATCTTGAAAGCAGACACAGCAGGCACACTGTTCCATGGCCCCCACGTCCGTCCGTACACATGTCCCGACGTCCTGATGTCCTGTGGGGAGAGAGAGCCAAGGGGGAAGGCCGCTGACAAAGAAACGAGGGCAGAGAGCCGAGGGAGGCCAAGGGCAGAGAGCCGAGGAGGGAGGCCAGGGGCAGAGAGCCGAGGAGGGAGGCCAGGGGCAGAGAGCCGAGGAGGGAGGCCAGGGGCAGAGAGCCGAGGAGGGGGGCCGGGGGCAGAGAGCCGAGGAGGGAGGCCAGGGGCAGAGAGCCAAGGGGGGAGGCCGGGGGACAAAAATAAGACATGGAGTCTCTTTGGAAGGAAAAATTAATATAAGGCACCGTCTTATTTTTGAGGAAACACGTTATATACTTAAGTGTATAGATGAGAAAATTTACAGTAATAACGAAGAAGCAAAGCCCTTCATTATCTCTGAAATCAGCTCATCAGCCTGCTTCCATTTAACTGACTGACACTTCTCCGTGAGTGTTGGGAAAAGCTGGAATCAGTCCTGGAAAACTTCTGCCAGTTTCCCAGGACTGGATACAGCTTTTCCCGGCACCCAGAGGAGGAGCAGCACAGAGCATCAGTCAGTTAAATAGAAACAGACTGATTTCAGAGTTTACAAAGGGCTTCGCTCATCTGTACTCTAGAGAATGGTATACATATATATATATATATATATATATATATATATATATATATTAGATAGACAGACTACAGAAAACAGTACATATACCAATATATACAAAGTAGAGAACAGTGCATACATCTATATATTACATACACTACAGAGAATACATACATATTATTCTACAAAGAACAATGCATACACCAACATATTTAATACATACAGTAGGGAAAATAAGTATTTGATACACTGCCAATTTTGCAAGTTTTCTCACATACAAAGAATGGAGAGGTGTTTTACTGTTATCGTAGGTACACTTTACCTGTGAGAGACAGAATCTATAAAAATAAAAAAAAAAACAGAAAAATTCTTTGATTTTTAAATAATTTCCATTTCATTGCATGAAATAAGTATTTGATGCAATAGAAAAATATAACTTAATTTTTGGTACAGAAACCTTTGTTTGCAGTTACAGAGGTCAGACGGTGTAGTTCTTGACCAAGTTTACACATGAGATATTGTCCCCTTTCTCCAAACAGATCTTCTCCGTATCTTTAAGGTTTTGGGCAGGGCAGCTGGGCAGCACTGAATTTCAGAGCCCTCCAAAGATCTTCTATTTGTTTCCGGTGTGTGACCTTGAAATGATTCTTACAGAGCCGCTCCATAGTTGCCCTTGCTGTGTGTGTTTCGCATCATTGTTACACTGGAAGACCCAGCAATGACCCATCTTCAATGCTTTTAGTGAGGGAAGGAGGTTGTTGGCCAAAATCATGTGATACATGGCCCTATTCATCTTCCCTTAAATACAGTGCAGTCTTCCTGTCCCCATTTCACAAAAGGACACCCAAAGTATGTTGTTTCCTTTCCTTGTGCTTCATAGTTGGGACTGCGTTCTTGGGGTTGTTTTCATCCTTTTTTTCCCTCCAAACACAGTGAATATCAAAAAATTCTATTTTGGTCTCATCTGACAATGTGACCTTCCCTGGATGCCTCCTCTGGATCACTCTAAGGCTATGTTCCCACTACGTAAGGGTCGCGGAATGGCCGCAGTGTTCTGATGTGGGCGCATCAGCGCGCGCCCGCATCAGAACTTCACACAGCACACAATAAAGCAAGCGGCCCGAGCCGCTCGCTTCATTGTGTGAACTGACAGGGCTTTCTGCGGCCGCAATTCACTGAATTGCGGATGCAGAAAACTGACATGTCAGTTCTTTGCGGCGTCACATGGGATCCCAGCCAGAGCGTATACTATGTGTATACGCTCCGTCCGAGATCCCATACAAGAATAGTCAGTGTTCCACCCCGTACAAATTACGGCCATTGTTACCAAAGGCAACAACGGCCGTACTTTTACATAGTGTAAACATAGCCTAATACTCATAGGTAAAATTCAAATGGACCTGGACATGTGCTGGCGTGAGCAGGGGGACCTTATGTGCCCTGCAGGATTTTAATCTATGACGATGTAGGGAGTAACTAAAGGTAATATTTGAGAATGTGGTCCCAGCTTTCTTTATGTCATTGACCAGGTCCTCTCCTGTGTAGTTCTGGGCTGATTCCTGACCTTTTTCAGAATAATCCTTACCCCATGAGGTGAGATCTTACATGGAGCCTCAGACTGAGCAAGATTCATAATCAACTTTTTTTTCTAATTATAATTGCACCAACAGTTGTTGCCTTCTCACCAAGCTGCTTTTCTATTGTCCTGTAGCCCATCCCAGCCTTGTGCAGGTCTACAATTTTGTCCCAGGTGTCCTTAGACAGCTCTTTGGTCTTGACCATGGCGGAGAGGTTGGAATGTGAGTGTGTGGACAGGTGTTTTTTTTTTTTTCTAAAAAGGTAACAAAAATCATAACAGGTGAAATAAATACAGGTAAAGAGTGCAGAGTTGGAGGAGCTTATTAAAGAAAAACTAACAAGCCTGTGAGAGCCAGAATTCGTGGTGGTTGGTGAGCAAATACTTATTTCATGCAATAAAATGCAAATTAACTATTTAAAAATTATACAATATGATTCTCTAGATTCTGTTTATAGATCCTCTCCACTCTTTGTAGGTGGGAAAACTTGCACAATTGGCAGTGTATCAAATACTTATTTTCCCCACTACATACTACAGAGAAGAAATATATTATATATATATATATATATATATATATATATATACACAGTGGTACCTTGGTTTAAGAGTAACTTGGTTTAAGAGCGTTTGCAAGAAGAGCTCACAGTTTTTCAAAATTGTGACTTGGTTTAAGAGCTCCTGGTATTGGGTGAGAGCATGAGTGGGGGAGGGGCGTGGCCTGCATAGCGGGGTCTGCAGCACAGTACTCTGACCCAGGAAGTCTCTCTCACCTTCCAATTTATAGCAGTTCCACTTCAGGCTGGGGCTTGCATCAGGGGACAGGACTGTGGAGGTAATCTCTTTATAGCTTTAACCCCTCTCTCCCCGGACAGAGAGTGCTGCTATACTGTGTCCACATCTGCCCTGCTCATTCCTTCATGCTCCCTGCAGTCTCTGTCAGCCCTTGTGTTTCCGATCGTCTCCATTCCTGCTATAATGTGCTTGCACTCACACTCAGCTATACACACTGCTGCTATAATGTGCTTGCACTCACACTCAGCTATACACACTGCTGCTATAATGATTATAAAATGATTTTTGGGGTGTGGAACCAATTGTCTACATTTCAATGATTTCTTATGGGAAAATTTGCTTTGGTATAAGAGTGGATTTGGATTACAAGCACGGTCCCGGAACGAATTATGCTCATAATCCAAGGCACCACTGTATGTATGTATATATATATATATATATACATACACACACACACACACACATATATATATATATATATTTATTTACTATACTTATTCACCACCATACGTTGTGAAATGAATAGAAAATAGAGTCAAGACATTGACAAGGTTAGAAATAATGATTTGTATTTGAAATAACAATGGGGGAGATTTATCAAACATGGTGTAAAGTGAAACTGGCTCAGTTGCCCCTAGCAACCAATCAGATTCCACCTTTCATTCCTCACAGACTCTTTGGAAAATGAAAGGTGGAATCTGATTGGTTGCTAGGGGCAACTGAGCCAGTTTCACTTTACACCATGTTTGATAAATCTCCCGCATTGTTTTTACATCAAACTTTGCTTTTCGTCAAAGAATCCTCCTTTTGCAGCAATTCCAGCATTGCACACCTTTGGCATTCTAGCTATTAATCTGTTGAGGTAAGCTGGAGAAAGTGCACCCCACGCTTCTAGAAGCAGCTCCCACAAGTTGGATTGGTTGGATGGGCACTTCTGGCGTACCATACGGTCAACCTGCTCCCACAACAGCTCAATGGGGTGGTGATCTGGTGACTGCGCTGGCCACTCCATTACCTATGATAGAATACCAGCTGCTGCTTCTGCTGTAAATAGTTCTTACACAATTTGGAGGTGTGTTTAGGGTCATTGTCCTGTTGTAGGATGAAATTGGCTCCAATCAAGCGCTGTCCTCTGGGTATGGCATGGCGTTGCAAAATTGAGTGATAGCCTTCCTTATTCAGAATCCCTTTTACCCTGTACAAATCTCCCACCTTACCAGCACCAAAGCAACCCCAGACCATCACATTACCTCCACCATGCTTAACAGATGGCGTCAGGCATTCTTCCAGCATCTTTTCATTTCTTCTGCGTCTCACAGTTCTTCTTTGTGATCCAAACACCTCAAACTTGGATTCATCCGTCCACAACACTTTTTTCCAGTCTTCCTCTGTCCAATGTCTGTGTTCTTTTTCCCATCTTAATCTTTTTCTTTTATTGGCCAGTCTCAGATATGGCTTTTTCTTTGCCACTCTGCCCTGAAGCCCAAAATCCGGCAGCCGCCTCTTCACTGTAGATATTGACACTGGTGTTTTGCGGGTACTATGTAATGAAGATGCCAGTTGGGGACCTGTGAGGCGTCTGTTTCTCAAACTAGAGACTCTAATGTGCTTATCTTCTTGCTTAGTTGTGCAACGCGGCCTCCCACTTCTTTTTCTACTCTGGTTAGAGCCTGTTTGTGCTGTCCTCTGAAGGGAGTAGTACACACCGTTGTAGGAAATCTTCAATTTCTTAGCAATTTCTCGCATGGAATAGCCTTCATTTCTAAGAACAAGAATAGACTGTCGAGTTTCAGATGAAAGTTCTCTTTTTCTGGCCATTTTGAGTGTTTAATTGACCCCACAAATGTGATGCTCCAGAAACACAATCTGCTCAAAGGAAGGCCAGTTTTGTAGCTTCTGTAACGAGCTAGACTGTTTTCAGATGTGTGAACATGATTGCACAAGGGTTTTCTAATCATCAATTAGCCTTCTGAGCCAATGAGCAAACACATTGTACCATTAGAACACTGGAGTGATAGTTGCTGGAAATGGGCCTCTATACACCTATGTAGATATTGCACCAAAAACCAGACATTTGCAGCTAGAATAGTCATTTACCCCATTAGCAATGTATAGAGTGTATTTCTTTAAAGTTAGGACTAGTTTAAAGTTATCGTCATTGAAAACTTAAATTACTTACAGTAATTGTTTTTCTTTGAGCCCATGACAGCACCCCTGGAGAGCATCCATCCCCCTTCTCATGAGACAGGAAACAGCCGCCAGGCAATCAATCAATCAATCAATCAAGCTTTAAAAGGAGCCGCATCAACCCCTTACACCAGTTCGTTCCACAAGTATCCTGGATTCTAGAAGATAATAAACACAACTCTGCTCTCCAGCAGAGAAAACTAGCTCCCCTCAGCGGAGAGTTCACTTTCCACCTAAGGAGGCATAAGCAACTAGAAAAAAGGCTTTCTACATTCATTTGAGAACTGAATGACTAATTTTATCTCATATGTTTAATGATAATACCAAAAAACTCTATTTAAACACACCCGGTGAAGAAAACACTTTTTTTTTTAATATAGGGAGGGTATTTAGAGGGGTGCTGTCATGGGCTCAAAGAAAAACAATTACCGTAAGTAATTTAAGTTTTCCCTTCTCGCCCTATGACAGCACCCCTGGAGACTAGACTAGGCTAAATTAGGGGGGGACTACTGCCTGCAGGACTTTTCTCCCGAAGGAGAGATCCTCAGTACCTGGCAATTGCAACCTATAATGCCTAAAAAATGTGTGAGGTGAGCTCCAAGTAGCCGCTCTGCAGATCTGAGGGATAGATGCTGCAGCCCTCTCGGCCCAGGAAGTAGAGACTGCTCTAGTTGTATGGGCACCAAAACCTGTAGGAGGAACCAATTTAGAAGAGGAATAGGTTAGGGAAATAGTATCTTTAATCCATCTGGCCACCGTTTTTGCGGAAGCTGACTGGCCCTTATTTTTGCCGGAAAAAAGGACTAGCAACTGTTGAGATTTCCTCCATTCCTTTGTTTTTTCTAAATACATGATAAGGCACCTTCTAACATCTAATGCATGAAATCTTCTTTCTCCATCGTTCTTAGGCTCGGGACAAAAAGATGGTAAGATTACCTCCTGAGAACGATGGAAATCAGTTACCACCTTAGGTAAAAAAGCTGGGTCTGGGGACAGGACAACTCTATCTGAAAGAATGTTCATATAGGGCTTATTAATGGATAAGGCCAATATTTCCCCTACTCGTCTAGCCGTCGTAATTGCTAATAAAAAAGCCAATTTTAAGGTTAAGATTTTATCTGAGAGTTCCTCTAATGGCTCAAAAGGTGATACTGACAGGGCTGTCAAAACGATGTTTAAGTCCCACGGTGGAGTTCTGGGTGTAATTGTGGGTCTAAGTCTGCCTGTGGCTTTAATAAACCGCCTAATCCAGGGGTGGTCTGCAATTTTATGATCAAATAAGGCGCTAAGGGCTGATATTTGTACTTTTAATGTGCTAGGTTTTAACCCTAATTCAAGACCTTTCTGCAAAAATTCCAAGACTTTAGGAATGTCTGGGGGTATTAACACGTTTACCGGGACAGATATGAATCTACAAAAAGCCTTCCAAGTCCTCAGATATATTTGGGAAGTGACTTTCTTTCTGCTAGCTAATACGGTATCAATGACTGAATCTGGTAAACCTCTATCTAGCATCAGTCGCCTCTCAATAGCCAGGCCGTCAGATGAAGATTTAGCGATGATGGATGAAGAACTGGTCCCTGAGATAGAAGATCCGGAACTTCCAGAAGGACCCACGGCCTGGCTACTGAGAGTTTCCTGAGCCAAGAAAACCAAACCCTCCTTGGCCAGAAGGGTGCCACTACTATGACTAGAGCTTTGTCCTGACGGATCTTTCTCAGCATCCTCGGAATCATCCGAATGGGAGGAAAAGCATAGAGCAGGCCCTTGCTGCAATCCTGAACAAAGGCATCCACTCCCGACGGAAGATCCCTGGGGTTGAGGGAAAAGAATCTCTCCACTCTCCTGTTGTCCCTGGTAGCAAAAAGATCTATTAGAGGGACCCCCCACATGGTCGTGATCTGCTGAAATACTGCTGGACTGAGAACCCACTCCCCCTGGTTGAGTGATACTCTGCTCAGGAAGTCGGCCGTGATGTTGTCCGTCCCTTTGAGATGGAGGGCTGAGATGGAGGCTACGTGATTCTCTATCAACCGGAAGATGAAATGGGATACTCTCATTAACTGAGCTGACCTGGTTCCCCCCTGATGGTTCAGGTATGCCACTACTGTAGAATTGTCTGTTAGAATCCGGACATGTCTGTTCGTGATAGTGTGTAGGCAACGAGATAGGGTGTAAAGGACTGCCCTTAATTCCCTGAGATTCTGAGGGTTCTGACACTCTGAGCTCAAAAAGGCAAAGCCCCCTGATTTCTTGTTATCTTGGATACTGGAGGATCAATCATAGGGGCTCTATCCCATCTTTCAGTCTCTGTTTCGTCAAAGGGATATTTGCGTTTCATAGCCCTAGGTACAAAAAACTTTTTATCCGTTTTTTTCCACTCCCTATCTATTAGATCCTTCATAGTATGATGGATTGGAAAAACTTTCTTCTTCCTAGGGGCCAGACTTTCAAACATTTTGTCTTGAATAGTTAAAGTCTCTTTAGATTCCTCCATATTCATTGTGGCTCTAACCGCCTTAACTAGGGACTCTACTTTGTCCACCGGAAATAATGGCCTGCCTGATAACTCATCTGATGAATTGTCAGAAGATGCTTGACATTCCCCCTCTTCCTCTGGATCAGACTCCAGCGTAATAACAGGTCTGGAAGAGTGGGATATAGCCACCTCGGGTCTAGATGTAGAGGCTGAAGAAGCTGAGGTAGAGGCTAAAGTAGAAGCAGCTGAACCAGACCTCTCCTTAGGTATAGCCTTCGTAACTTCATCTCTAATTAAACCCCTGTAAGTACAAGTAAGATAACTTTTTAGGGAACCGTTGGACCAGCATTAAATACATAATTTACATAACAGATAAATCTCACTTAATGCTCTTCATAAAGGAAGGAGATTCTTCTTCCATAACCTTACTAAGGCATAAATTGCACAGGGATTTAGAATAGGAGGAATGCAGTTTCTTATGACACATCAAGCACTCCTTTCTACTCTTTCCTTTTTTTGAAGAATCCTATAATAGAAAGAAAATATAATATAATAGAATATAATAGTAGAAAAAAAGTAATCAGGAAAGGAAACACAGGAAATTTATTTGGAGTACAACCCCTCTCACCACCATGCGAACCTCTGCCTGGGATTCCTGTGTCTCAGTGTGTTCAGCTTCCTCCTCCATGATTGAAGTTGAAGAAGCTGTAGTAGTAGTAGTGGGAAGCCCCTCCACCTGCTGCAGTATGCTGGTCCAGAAGCTGGCTGGGTTCCAGTTCCGTTGGCACACACTTCAAAAACCACCACCTACCGCTTAAATTCATAGAGAGGGACTGCCCCCCTCTCCCTCTCACCAATAGGTGGCGAGCTGCCGGACACCGCCGCGACCGCCCCTCCCCCCCCCCCGCAGACGCGGAACCCAGCGGAGCACCCACCCCGGCCCAGAGGGAGAGGGGAATTCAGCAAGGAAGGGGAACCAGGAAAACCTCAGACTTCCAAGGCGGCTCTTCTCTGGTAAGAGACTTACGCCGGCTGGGTGACCGGGTTAGCAACCATATAGGTACCGGGCGCCCACAGCTCCGATCGATCCTGGCGACTTCTGGGAAGGTGCAGAGGAGCTGCACCCTCCCTCCATCCTTCTTCTCAGAAGACAGGAAACAGAACTGGTGTAAGGGCTTGATGCGGCTCCTTTTAAAGCTTGATTGATTGATTGATTGCCTGCAGCTGAGATGTGATCTGACTGGAGACGCTTCCATCTGCAGCTATATGACAGGGTGATCCCCGGGTAATCCCACATCCTGCTGGTATCTCACTTTCCACAACAGGCAATGGACAAAGACGGGTCTGACAGGTGGGGCTGCTGGCACCCAACACTTGGCTATAAAGTACAGTGTATGACATTGGACACGTCCTGCACAAGGGACAATAGCGAGGGGGCCACAGGGACATTATATAGATATCACAGCACATCCTCCACACTCACTGTCTGAAATCAATGACCCTATTGTGGTCCTACACTCACAGCTGAGGTTTGTTACAATGCAAGGGTGGGTTCACAGTATGGAATTCTCGCGGATAAACTCCGCAGAATTCCGTCGGCTGTCCGCGCGCCTTTCCGCTGGCTCCATAGACACCATTCTATGGGCCGGCATGTCACTTCTTTCGGCGGATAGCGGAATACGCCAGCCCATAGAATGGTGTCTATGGAGCCGGCGGAAAGGCGCGCGGCCGTGCGCGTGAACAAACTGAGGAATTCCGCAGAGTTTATCCGCAAGAATTCCTCAGTATGAACCCACCCTAACAGTGTAGACAATTCTCTGTAAGCTAAACACAGCAACACAACCTTTCTATAGGATGACAGCTCTTACCTACACTAAGATATAATAAAAACCCTCAACTGAATGAGGGGGAACAGCTTAAGGGAGCCTTCACCCGTAACATATCGCAGACAATTTCATGCTGTAGGTTGTGCAGTGAAATCCACTACAATACTGTGACCTGTCATTTTCTATGGTTTTACAAAAAACAGATGAAAAAAACGGATGCATTTGTGTGCCTCCGTTTTGATCCGTTTTTCCATTGTAAAAAAAACTGATCCGTTTTTTTACGGACACAAAAACGTAGCTGACACTACTTTTGTGTCGGTTAAAAAAAAACGGATCCATTTTGATGATTTTTTTTTACAATGGAAATCAATGGAAAATTGGATCAAAATGGATGCACACAAATGCATCTGTTTTTTTCATCCGTTGTTCGCAAAAAACTGATGAATAAAAAGGATTGCAAAAACGCAGTGTGAACCTAGCCTTATATGTTACCTGCTCGGACTCCTGCTTGTTTCCAAGGTTCCTAGCTCCCTGGCATCCCACTCAATCAGTGGCTGTGGCAAAACAGCAAACTCATTGGCTGAGCGGGATGCCAGGGGTCCGACCTCCGTATCCCCCCTGCCGATCTCTCTATCGGGCCCCGGCTTCTGTATTTTGAATAGAGCCGTGTAAGAGCTGTACTCAGCTCCTTCCATTGGCTCCATAGGAATATGGAATAATACGGAGACGGCCAGGGGGTACGGAGGTCAGACCCCCGGCTATTTCTTACTTTTCTCCTATCCTATGGGATAGGGGAAAAGTTTTTTTTCCTGGAATATCCCTTTAATTCATTGACATCAAGCATATTGCTTTCCGGTAGTTCTTGTTTGCAATAATTGTTAAAAATCGCTAATCGTTAAAATAGGACCCTAACTCAGGATCAGTACAGGATAATAATGTAATGTATGTACATCCAGCAGAATAGTGAGCGCAGCTCTGGAGCATTATACAGGAGGTAACTCAGGATCAGTAGAGGGTCAGTAATGTAATATAATTTTATAGTGTGACCACTGTTACAGTAGACTTCACAGGGTTACTGCTCTTACCGTATAGGCTCTCTATGTGACTACTCTTACAGTAGAGACTTTATAGTGTGACTGCTTTTACAATAGAGATCTCCGCTGTATGCCTCCTGTAGACCTATCTTTAGTCTCTGGGGATGCTTTCATTGTGAGTTCTCCTGGAGTCTACAAGTAATGTATAGTATAACTATTTAGTCCATAGAGGGTTTCATGTTGTTTCTCTCTTCACCACCAGAGGGCGCTCTTTACATGTTTGGGGTTTTTTTTCTATTACTTTCAGGGGCAGAACTTTGTCAGGTAAACCTGGACCCCAATATCAAAATAGGAAAGGAACATGATAAATAAATAAATCCACAGAAACTCGAAGGCAAGTAGAGAAGTTGTGGTGATAATGATTGGGATAAGGAAGGTGTAGCTGATGTTGTGACGTCCACCCATAAATCTTCATCGGTTTCCACCCCATTGTTGGATGAAGATGTGACGCCCCCAAAAGCAGTCAGCAGTGATGATGAGGACATCATGTGGTAGCTGTAATTGTGCCCATATTATCATGCAGATTTCTCAGTTTACATTACTGAATGTTGCGTTTACGAGTCGAGCAACATAGGCGCCATAAGACGTGATTAATATAGCAGCATCCTGGTACATTGGGTCCATGCTCTAACTGCAGCTGTCACTCATGCCCTCCATCCATAACATGTATAAAGTTTTGGGCCCCCTATTAGGCAATTGCATTGACATTCTTAGCTATATGACCTATGCCCCCACTATAGTGACCTAAGTTTAAAGGGGTCACGTTCACTGCCAATGTTGGTTAGGATCAGTGGTAGGGTGGGTAAGATTTAGTGTAATGATCTGTTTTAGTGTCAGGGCAGGGCCAGGGGGTATGCTGTTAGGGTCCATGGTGGGGCTGGGTTGGGCTATGTTCAGAGGTGGGCCTTGTCCAGGTTTAGGGATACTGCTGGGTCAGGTTAAGTAGTACAGCTGGGTCAGCTTTTGCACAAAAGCTAAGGGAATATGGTACAGATGACAAAGTTCTGATGTCTGTCCTACAAGGCAGCAGAAAGTTTTAAATTGTATTCAAATTTACTAAATCACGTGGACCAAATTGTAATTTTAGTACTATTTTTTCTTCTTTTTTTTTAAACTGCCAAAATATTACATTTTATACAATTAAAAAATTGCAAAACTATTTAGTTAAATTATATTTTAAAACTTCTGTAAAATAAAGATGAGCAGGACTCAAGCATGCTAGAGTCGGATGGCTCAGCATTTGAATACCAGAGGCTGATGAACTTGGATGCAGTCCTAGAGAGTCTGGGAAACATGGATACAGCCTATGGCTCATATCTAATAATAATTATTATTATTTTATTTTTTTTACACAGACACAGACAAGTATATTTTTTCACTGCCCCTTGTTGCGTTAAGTGGTTGTCTGGAAAAAATAAAATTTTCCTCAATCCACAGGGAAAAGTAAGAGATCGTGGGGTATCTGACCTTCGTACCCCCCGTCACAGTATTGGGCCCTCGGCTTCTTTGTTATGAATGGAGCCCCGGGTACAGCACGTGACCCACCGCTCTATTCATTCCTATGGAATGAGTAAGCACTCTTCCGGCAGCTCTATTCATGCCTAAGGAACCGCCAGAAAGAGCTGAGTAAGCACTCTTCTGGCTTACTCTGCTCCCCAGTGGCTGTATAGGAATGAACAGAGTCGTGAGTCATGTGCTGTACCCACGGCTGTAGAAGCCGGGGCAGATATAGAGATTGGCGGGGGGTATGAAGGTCACACCCCTTTGATCTCTTACTTTTCCCCTATCCACAGGAAAGTTAATTTTTCCCGGACAACCAATTTAATATAATCATTTAGTTCAAAGTATTGGAGAAAGGTGGCATTCCAGCTGGATTAAACATCACAGACCAAGAAGGAAAAGGGCAGAATATTCTGTCACTGCAAATCCAAGAGGGCACCTGTCGGTGCTCAGCACGTTCTGCCAATAATGAGACTTTTTGCACCACATTTATGATATGCACAATGCAGGGAGGTCATATTGCCCAAATGCTGAGCAGTCACAATATGCTTGCAACTGTCACTGTAGTTGATGGGGAGACATCAATTGGGAATTTTTTACTTGATGCAGAACAGTAACTAATCCACTGTATGGCTTCTGTCGTCCAGTCTTATCATATGAAAGGCAGCATAAACATATCGGAGGAGGAAGGGTAGGTGTTCATGGAAGAGAACATAGAAGTGGCAGGCAAGTCCTTGTTGTTGGAACCAGACATAACCTACTGTGGCGGTGTCACTGCTCTTGGCTATCTTGTTGTGGTAGTTTCCTGATGAGCCACTGGTGGCGTACTGCAATGTCACTGTATAAATGCTTGACACAACACTGACTGCATAGACCTTTCACTTGGACACACGCTGATGTTAAACAGTATACAGGTTTGCTTGACACAGCTATTATTGTAAAATACTGTTTGCTGCAGTCACGGCAAGAGAATACCTCCCTGTGCCGTCAACTTTCTGAACAAACACTAATTTACACTACTCCCCCCCCCCCCTCTCTCTGTATTTCTATCTGCTCTCTCTCTCTCACTAGTGTTGTCTGTGATCTCCTCTACATGCAGTCCCAATGGTTGACATTTTTCATGGCTTCTGCATCCATTTTTCAGACGCAGTGGCATTTAACAATGAGTATTCACCAGTCAAATATTCACTGTGATTATTTTAGCATTAGTCTTTTTATAGAATTGGCCAAAATATTCACTCTAATCGGGCCAGTGCACCTTATTTATCATCTGCACAAAAATGAAAAAATTTGCATCTGCTGGAACAAGGCTACATTTCCTCCGGACCAGGTCAATACATTTTATTTATTCAATAATTCAATTATTCAATATTTGAAAAATTTACCAAAGCACAAAAAGGGAAATGCAAATAGCTAAAACTAGTTAGAAAAATTTCCTCCAAAAAGTTCAGATTTTACAAAATTTGAATACTTTGTAAAATTCAAGATGAAGTCCAAATTCATCTCTCTTTAGGACTATGGGTTAGAATATGGTCTAGGAGTAAGTCCACGATTCTGGTTAGAGTTTAGGGCTGTGACATAGGGAAAGGTTGATGCTTGGACAAGGTCAGTGTTACAATTAAATTTGGAGTTTGGAATAAAGTTAGTATTAGGATTACAAGTAGCGTTAGGGCTAATGTTATGATGAAAGATTAGGATTAAGGTGTCACTGTCATTTCACAAAACTTTTGACATGTCATAGAGACTGCGGTCTGGGATTTTAACAGTAATATATCTTACCAGAGAAAGTACCTCTTTTTCCACTTGTACTCCTCTTCTCCTAAACTTCCCATTCATGCTAAAAAAAATGTTTAATTCTGTCTCAGGAAAGATCAGCCCACAAAGAGATCAGTTACAGCTGTGCACAGAAGTCTATGGGGAAGGTAGGGGGAGGGATCTGCATGGTGAGAAAAAGAGTCCCGAAATCTAAATGTCTGTATTGGGATTAAGTCATTCCCTCAGATCAGTCCTGGACTCTGATCGTCTGATCGTCATCATGTATCCCAGCTCTTATATACCCACTGTTTGCCCGTGAATACTACTAAAAACAGTAATAAAAGCATAAAGTATACATAACATATTTTCCTGCATATAAGATAACCCCCAGCTTTTCCAGTTAAAATATAGAGTTTGGTATATACTCTCCATATAAGACTACCCCTCTTCCAACACAAAAATTAACAAAAAACATCAGACAGCAGCGAGACCTGAGAGGCAAAGAAGGAGGTACAGTAATACTGGTAGGATACAAGGGCGGGCCAGATGGGTGAAAGGGGTGTTTTTCGGGGCACAGCGCTACTCTACCGTGTCTCTTTTTTCCATACCCTAGACCAGCGGTTCCCAACCGGGGTGCCGCCACACCCTGGGGTGTCGGGAGAACCCGCCAGGGGTGCCGCGGGATCCCGGTGGGAAATGCAACACTGTCCCTTTAATAATATACCGATATACCGATCGGTTTGATGTTCCGCCCGCTCACACAGTGAGCAGGCGGAACATTCAACTGAGCAGAATGTAGGAGCAGGACATGTCAATTCACTCCCATAGGTCGCTGGCACTTCATGCCAGCAGCCTATGGGACTCCGGGACGTGACCTCTGCGGCAGGCGTGCTGATGTGACGTCACCACGCCTGCCAGAGGTCCCGTCCCCGCGGCTCACAAGATGGAGCCCGAAGAGAAGAAGAGCAGCCACACAGCCCGGATTAGGTGAGTAGGACGTTTGTTTTTTTATGTATAGGTGGGGGCACAGCATGCACGGGCCATTTATACAGAGGGGGCAGCATGGGGGAGAGGCAGAGCAGGGAGAGGGCACAGCATGGGCATTATTATTATGGGGGGGTACAGCATGGGCATTATTACTATATGGGGGTGCACAGCATGGGCATTATTACTATATGGGGGTGCACAGAATGGGCATTATTACTATATTGTGGCACAGCATGGGCATTATTACTATATGGGGAATACAGCAGGAGGCATTATTACTATACTGAGGGGCACAGCATGGACATTATTACTATATGGAGGGCAAAGCATGGGCATTATTACTATATGGGGAATACAGCAGGAGGCATTACTATACTGAGGGACACAGCATGGGCATTATTACTATATTGAGGGCAAAGCATGGGCATTATTACTATATGGGGGGTACAGCAGGAGGTATGATCACTATATTGAGGGCACAGCATGGATAATTTGGGAGCCTATAGGAGGGAGAAAGGGAAGCAAGTTACTAGAAATGTGCAGAACCTAATATGTTTGTCTGACAGGTTCTGAAGAGATGAAACGTAGCTGCAAGAAGTCGTCACGGAGGTCTGGACCAGATGGAGAGGAAACGGAAAGTAACATCTCGGATCAAAGAAGACGTCACCTGTGAATCCCTGAATGGCGGTTTTTATATTGTGAAGAACATTATTTGGTAGGGGTGCCCCGAACTAAATTTTTTTTCTAAGGGGTGCCCCGAGGTGGAAAAGGTTGGGAAGCACTGCCCTAGACACCTGCAGCTTGCTCTGCCCCTCATGCGGTGAGGATGCGGACGTTTTTTTTTAGCTTCCCCCACCTATGCGGCGGCTGCAGATTCTCCAGTTCAGTTCCGTTCCGAAGTTTTTCAGCACCCACCCTATAAGACGACCCATGATTTCCGAGATGATTTTTAGTCTTTTACACAGAAAAAAATACTGTAATTCTCTTTCCTGCACAATATAACAATAGATTCACATCTGAACTATTTATTATTCTTACCAACTGGTATCATGTATCGATGACCGGTCAATGACCTGTTTACTATTTGAATAAACTCCACTATTGCTACATTCGGTGAGTGCCTCAGCAACTTTAAGTCATTGTGAAATGTATTAGCGGAGTCCCCTTGATATCACCTGCAGCACAGATGATCTCAAGCTCATCCTCACATCCTTGGATCATTAATGTCAATGAAAGCTGTGCATAGAACTTTCTACTGAAAGGAGATGATTGTGATGGTGGGGAGTCGTCCTTAGCAAAGGGGGGGGGGCGCTCAGAAGAGAAGGATGGGGCAGGTGACTTAGATTATATAAATTCTGACAGATCTATAGATTGTAAGCTGTGTGCCCCAGGAGAGTTAAGGATGTGAGTCACTAGGAAGATGCTGCTGATGATAGGACTGTTGCAGCAGGTGAGGGGGAGGGGCCAGGTGCTCACCTGTGTTCAGGGATCACGTAGCTCATGAAGCGCACATACAGCTCCTGGTTTTCCTCCCATATAATCATAGGATACGACCTGCCGAGCCTGGCACCACAACCACAGGGCCCAGCCCCAACACTGCCATGAGCCAGCACCAACCATGACCTCTAACCTATATGGTTACACGCGGATAAGCTCAGATTTATGGGGGCGCTCTGTAGTTTGTGACCTGAGACACTGTTCTAGCATTACCCATGGGGGATTTTCTGGCAATAATTATGGGGTACTTGTTGTTACTATGATAGTAGCACTATAGCACTTATTCATGTGGCTCCAGTTTGCAGTTGTTTGCACTATGGGCTACTGGTTGGCACTCGCTGGCATTGCTACTGAGGACACTGTTCTGTCACTATTCATGGAGCACGAGTTAGTAGTAATGTAGAGAAACAGATCGCTGATCTCAGGGAGACCAGCAAAACGATAACACTGCGGTCTGCTAGTGAAAGCGCTCAATGCAGTGAAATCCTAGGTGCATTGCCCCCTGGGAAACATAATTATGCAAAAGAAGAGCATGTGGAGCCTCACTAAAAAATCTGGAAACACAGGACTAGCCAGATATCCCTCCAGGAAGGACCCAGCCAAGGGGCAACCCCTGTAGGGAAACCACCAAAACCACCATATTAAGTGGCCCTATAAGTCAATGTAATGACAAGGGAAAAACCAAGGTCAGGTATCCATCCACAGACAGCTGTTTCGGGGTGTTGCCCCTCATCAGTGTGGAGCAGGATTCTGGCTAGGTGGGAGCAATGCCTAGTAGAGCCATAAAATAAACAGATCGCTGATCTCAGGGAGACCAGCAAAACGATAACATTGCCGGCTGCAAGTGAAAGTGCTCAATGCAGTGAAATCCTAGGTGCATTGCCCCCTGGGAAACATGTATATGCAAAAGAGCCCGTGGAGCTTCATTGAAGAGTCTCGAAACACAGGACTAGCCAGATATCAATATAGAAGTAGTAATATAGAAGCATTCTAGCAATGTGCATGGGGCTCTGGTTGGCAATCTTTAGGGGGCCCTCTCTGGCATTATTCATGGGGTACTAGTTGGTACTATTATAGGAGCACTTTAGCAATATCATGGGGCTTATAACAGAGTAATAGATTGCAGTCACCTGTCCTACAGTCCCCTCTCCCCAGCGTAACTTGGCTGATAACAGAGTAATAGATTGTATATACCTGTTCCACAGTCCCTTCTACCCAGCCTGACGTCAGACGAGAGAGGAAAAGTTTGTATATACCTGTCCTAGTGTCACTTCTCCCCAGTCAGACATGGCTGATACCAGAGAGCAATAGATTGTAGTAACCTGTCCTACATTTACCTTTCCCCAGCCTGACATGGCTGATAACAGGGTAATAGATTGTAGTCCCCTCTTGCTGGCAGCAAGGCTTACACTCATCTCTATAGTGTGCAGCCCTGGAGACATGTGCTGGTCTCACAAGATCACATGGCGAGGAGGTTATTGATTAATCGGGTCTTATTCTTCTTCTTGTCATCAATCATTAATCTGTTACAAATCCAGAGCAGACTAGTCCTGGACCAGGAACATGGAAGATGGTGTTGGCCAAGGGGAAGTGAAATGTGCTGTAAGGACGGTTAAAGTGTTACTGCGCCCAGAGTCACATTCCAAGGAATATTTAGGAGGTCATTGACTTCATATCACACAGGGGCGCTGTCCCTTTAAATGTCACCAAACATCAGGTGACTTTGAGTAGAAAAGTTGCATCTACAAAACGTGCATCGGCCAAAAATATTCACTTAAAAGGGAACTCAGGCACACAGCTCATCCTCCACTCAGTATAAAGTCTGGGCGCCCCTTGTAGTCACTCCATATTGTAGCAACTAAATTTCTATGACAACTGTTTCCCACGCCAGACAGGCTGCCCCCATATCTCGTTAATACAGTCAAATGATGACTAAAGCTCCATCCATTATGGAGGAAATTTGTAAAATTGCAGCCTGGTGGTCCAGGACTTGTATCCAGGATGTATCTCAAAAAAAAAAAAAAAAAAAAAAAAAGGCCCATAGATCTCCGCCACCATGTGACCAATAGTGGAGAGGATAACGGCTGGGTCCATAGGAAAAGGAAGTCGGGCTCTAAACTCACCGAGTGGGGCCCCTCTGCCGTTTCCATGGTAACAGGTGGCACAAGGAGGATTACAACAAGACAAGAAAAGAGAAAGGAGTTAAAGGGATTCTTCCCCTTAGCAGTAGAACAAGATGCAGCCATGAAGTCCTGCTGCCTCCTCTCTCAGCTGTTTAACGAAATAGACTGGTTGCTAGGACTGGGCTCCTAAGTGACTGCAGGGGGCGGAGTAGTCACCATAGTTTTTGGTGGTGGTGGTGGGGGGGGGGCTTCAGGTGAGGGGGGACAAACTTGTGAAATGGCGAAAGAACTATACCCCGATTCCAACACCCATCATCCGCAGAAAATATCCCGAAAACTAATCTCCCAGGCATTGACAACCTGACAAGCAACAAGTAACGAGCCATTCGTGTCACGATACGCGTTACAATTACGGATGGGGCGAGGACCTCTGATCGACCAGTGATTCCTTAATATCTGCGCCTAGTCCTCTCTTAGGGCCCCATTACAAGCAAAGATTATTGTGCTAAAAAATTGTTATATTGTGCGAATTTAAGAGATAATCTTTCTGTGTGTATACAGGCAACGCTCAATTGTTTGGGTGTCGTTGATCACATCTTTCGCGCTGACCATCGTTGTTAATCATTTGCAAATCTTTTGGTATATGTACATAGTCTGTTCATTTGCTGGGATCAGAAGGAGTATAGAGTATATACCATATATATAGTATATATGACAATCATAACTAACAACTATCGTTCCGTTTATTATGGTGAAAGATGATTTATCAATAATCGAAGAAAACAAAAAATCGTTTAGTCCCCACACACCTTAGACTTTGATTAGCTGAACAGGTTGGTTGCAGCGAAATTGCCCGTCAATCTAAGGTGTATGGGCCCATCCTAAATAACCATCGATAGATGACTTGTCTTTGTTCAGACTGACACCCCCCACCCCACAGACAACACAGGAACATTTGGCAGCGCTAAACGTTCCTCAGTATGGGAAAGACAGGCGGTAGGTGGGACATATAACTGAAGTTCAGTCGTCATATAATGATCATTCAGCCATCAGTTATTAAAGGTTGTCACCTTAAAAATATGGCCGCCGTAAGAATGTAGGTAAAAGGTGATAGCAGCTGGTGGCCTCCAGCGACAATGACCTTTAACCCTTTACGGCATCACTTAACATCACACAGTGTTGAAGTCAATGTATATATAGTCAGAGTTTATGCACAAAGCCAACCACGTGGTGATCAAATTATACTGTGTGGAAAATTTTCAGAGCAACTAAAGCCGGCAACCAGCTGCAGGAGCTCGGGGGCAGCAAAGGGTTAACAGAGACGTAATGATGATATCTAATCGTCCCTTTCAAGCGTTCTCTTTCATTTAGCGCAGCAGCAGCTGAACCCCCCGCCCCCCTCGCAGCCTGTGAGTCATCGAAAACGTGCAGACAGACATGTAGCCTCTCAGTGATGGGGAAACGGGGAGGGCCGCCCTGCTGACACGCTCCATTCATAAATAGCTGCCGTCCCTGAGTCTCTGCTGCCTCCTACAGGACAACTCGCTCACTGCACCTGACACATCTAACCTTCATCATCATCTACAGGGGTCCCAATATGCATACCCCAGGGCCCCGACAGTCTACTCAAACACATCACCTGAAAATACTCAACCCCCATTACTGAACAGTAATCTGATGATGTAAGACAACAGAGGTGGAAATCAGACCCTTATGTGAGGTGTGCACGCGATTTCATTCATCAACTCGCAGATATATTCTATTCAACGTGACCACAACCCTCATTTGTACATAGATCTGTCCACATATAGGACCAGAGCCTTGGGAATCCTACACTACGGTGCATTCAAGCTGCAGAAATCGCAACCGCTGCATGACCGAGACTGCGCTCACAATGTAACATCTGTCCCATAAAGAAGAGACAACTAAGCAGAATCAGAAAAATCCCCAAGACTACAGAGGGAAACATCCCAGTAATATTCTTATAACTCCCAACCCTGCATGCAGCAGAGACCAAAGACACAGCAGGTTGTGATAAGGGGAACAAGTCTGCCATCTAGTGTCAAGATGAGAAAACGACAAGATGGCTGGAACAAAGACGACAAAGGAAGCAGCAGAAATATTTAATAAAAAATTTAAATTAAACTAAACTGGGTGAGTCTCTACTACTCTAATCATCCATAAGCCATAGAACTCACAATGTATCCTCCCTTTTTCACACAATGTATTACTCTTATCATCCTTGACCTCAGGAACTCACAATATAGTCGCAATATATACACAATGTATCAAATCAATGTAACCTCCCTAGGTCACACAAATACAAAGGGTAAAGCATTTCCTCCATATATCAGTAATAAAGCACTGGCCCTATTAGATAAGAGGGGTTGGGGAAAATTTGGCAGTTTGTTTCTGAATTGGAAGGATCCATTATGTGTGGGGGAAATCTGTGGTGTTTTGTTCCTGGATGACTGTATAAGACCAGTAGTGTAATATAAAGATATCCTTTGTAATATAGAGGAGGAGAAGAAGAAGCCATAAGTAGTGTAGCAGTAACCTCTGTCCTCAATGCTGTTTTTTCTCACTGGGAGAAGATGGTGTTTTTCTCTTCAGTGTGCTATGGCTGCCAAAGTCTGTGTGTATGTGTGTGTGTGTGTGTGTATGTGTACGCATGATATGCCTGCAGCAGACTGCTAAATGTTAGAGACAGAAATTCAAGGGGTTACCCAGCGCTATAAAAACATGGCCACTTTCCCCCTACTGTTGTCTCCAGTTTGGGTGGGGTTTTGAAACTCAGTTCCATTGAAGTAAATGGAGCTTAGTTGCAAACCCCCACTTGAACTGGAGACAACAGTAGGGGGAAAAGTGGTCATGTTTTTGTAGCGCTGGATAACCCCTTTAAAGAGGTCTGGGCAACAGTGAAAAATCCAGGGAGGGGTTGGTGGGATCATAATAAAGAAGTGCTATTTACCTATCCCCATGCCCCGGCAGTGCAGTGTCACTGTTTATGGTCTTCCACTGGGCTCCTAATCCTGTAATGTTACGATGTGTAAGGCAGGACACTGCTGCAGTCACTGACTGGCTGAGCAAGTAGTTCCTGTGGGGCCTCAATGATTCACGAGCGCGAATGCTAACAGAGAGCTGATAAATCTGGACCTATGTCTGACCCCTATATATCACTATGGCAGCTGACCACAATATCCCAGGTATCTGGTATCGTTAGTTTTTCTTTGAGTATGGTGAATATTTAGTTATGTATCACTGACAGCCAAAACAACACCCTAGGGTGTTTTGGCCATCAGGAATGCATTTGATTTCCTTGTACACCATCGGGTAGTTACCATTTTAGAGACTTGCAGATGCCTGTGTATTTTTGGTCCGTAGTGGCTTTTTGTGAATATTTAGTTAGAAACATAGAAGATTGTCAGCAGAAAAAGACCACCTGCTCCATCTAGTCGTTTTGAGTTTTTCAGGACATGGAGACTGGCTGCACCCACAGGACAATCTACTTTATATCTTTGCCTTATTCACTTAGAAGTCACCCAAGGATCATGTAGGACATTGGGAAGAAGCTGCTGAGCCACATAAATAACTCCCCTGGCGTTTGACTGGCCATTTATGAAGAAGCTGGAGTTGGTCCCTGATAAAATTCAGGAGTTGGAGTCGGAGCTGCAGCTTACCGACTCCTCAGCCCTGCTGATCAAGCCAAGGAGCTCACAATCTAATCTACCTATTAATAATTTTTTATTTCAGAGCACAGAACATTTGATAAGGGGGGTTAAAGGAGAAGTCCAGGGAAAATGTTTATTAAAGTATTTTAATAAAAGGGACACAGGGCACTGGAGGGACACAGCATCCTTTCCAGCAGCCACAGCCCGCACAGCTCTAGGAGTCGGGTCGTGACATAACTATTTTATCCAGGAAGTGAAGCCATGATGCAGTAGTAAGTGCAGGGAAAAAAGCACTTTATAAGCATTTCCCATAAGAAGTGTATATTGGTGATTTGTATAACTTTTAAGGGACAATACAATACTTTAATAAATAATTTTACCATACTTGTCCTTTAACATACACATTTATTACTCTCATCTAATCACAGCATCAGCTCTGTACATGTCTCCCCATTCTCTTGTGCAGAACTCTTCACACCAGGTGGCCTAGGGAATAACCACAGTTGGGTTGGGGTCAGGTTGCTGTACAGTTTAGGACTCTGCTGATTGAGACCTCCAAGTCACACTTCTCTTGAGGGCTGCAGCAAGTTTACCCCAGTATTCCCTATTCCTCTTTCAGTGCTGAGACTTTGCATGAGGTTCTTGCAGAGTGGCCCATCTCATTCTATCGGAATTTTCATAGATCTCTTATTCTCCACCTGTTTTTGCTCAGTTAGGCTGGGTTCACACTATGTTTTCTTCATGTTTTGCCAAAAACAGATAAAAAAAAACTGATGCATTTGGGTGCAGCTTTCATTATAAAAAAAAAAAAAAAAATCTCGTTTTTTTAAACTTGCACAAAAATGTTTTTGTGTATGTGAAAAAAAATGAATGCGTTTTGATCAGTTTTTATTATATTGGAAGTCAATGGGAAAACGGATCAAAACAGATGCATACAAATGCATGTTTTTTGCAAAAATGGATGGAAGAAAAAAAAAGTAATGTGAACCCAGCAAGTACCACGTTCTTTCCTTACTCTGAGGGACGTTCAGAGTCATTACACTGCATTTATCCTGACTTGGACCTGGCAACCAGCTGCATGACTCCCTTATGGTGTATCCAGGATCCCAAAGGTTACCACTATATTACGGATCATGTCATTATGGACCTTTCAGCAGTAGGAGACTGTGATATCCAACATGGCTGATCTAAATCAGAACCATATGAGACCCCAAAGACAAGACCCTGAGCGTGTGATCCAGAATCTGATAATTTGGAAAATCTGATGATCCAGCAGAGAATCGGTACAATACACAATCTCATAGTGCAGGAGGGAGGATGATGATGAAAAACCCACCATCAGGACTAATTTGACAGGCGATGTAGATTAGGATGAGGATTTGCTGCCCCTACATTGGGTCCATAGAAAAAGGTGCTTCACACATGGCATATGAGAAATATGGATAATCTGAAACACCTAATAAATGTGCAATAAGAAATAATCCCTAAGCCTCCTCAATGATGTGTAAGTTATATCTAGAGCTACACTAGACTTTTGGTGGCGTTCACTGCTACTAAAACGGGATCTAAAGGTTACTATATATTATAATGTTCACTTTTGTGGATGTTTACCCAATAAAATGTACAACTCCCTGGTGTTTTTAGTTTAGTTACATTGTTTTACAAGTCACAATGATCGACAAACACAACCTACATTATATTACTCATCAAATCAGAAGTCTCTGTAATGTCATGAATTTCAAATCCCAGACACTTCTCTTCAAAGTTTTGCCCGTTACTCTCCTACAATCCTTGTTGTATCCGGGACTACAGAAATTTTTAAATCCCGAGGTCTGGTCTGCATGCTAGAGTCGATCCGAACCCGAACTTTCGGCATTTGATTAGCGGGGGCTGCTGAAGTTGGATAAAGCCCTAAGGCTATGTGGAAATCATGGATATAGTCATTGGCTTTATCCATTTTTTCCAGAGAACCTTAGAGCTTTATCAAAGTTCAGCAGCCACCACTAATCAAATGCCGAACGTTCGGGTTCGGATCGTCTCGAACCCGAACCCGGTTCGCTCATTACTAGTCCTTATCCTCACTTTTGGTTTCTCTCCTGTTCCATCACTATGGAAATCCCCTAATAGGATCTCTAGTGCATAGAATCAGATTTACAGATTTTGTGGTCTGCTAACCCTCCTGCCTGCTCTGCTTCCCCCATGCTTGGACCGAATATTTACAATAGACATATATGGTCCATGTGGGCGTCTAGGTTTGGCTTCTATTCTAAGGATTCTCCCCTTATCTGATTTCTACTCTCACCCTCCCTTTCAGTAGGCATGTCCCCTCTGACGGTGCAGCATTGACTAAGTCAGAAATTTTTCCAGTTTGCCGACATAGTTGATCTGCTTACGCAGACTCTTGTGCCCTTTGATAAACCCCGAGAAAAACATTCTACCTGGGTCGGCGTACCATTCTACCTCAGTATTAGGCACTTCATGCAGATGATCTTTGGCTCCCTCACGCTCTTGAAACTAACGACTTTTAAGCAGTTGATTAGGGCGGGTGGGTCTACTAAAGGTGTTAATTTCTGCCATTTACCAAATTCTGAACTTGTCTGTGGTAGAGTCACCGGTACGGCACAAATATATAGATAGGTCGGGAGGAGTCTTTGGCTAAGACTATTACACCTGAGCTGTGGCAGGGCAGCATCCTCTTCAATTCGCACAAACTACAAGGAGACCCACTACAAATTCTTGTGTTTTCCTATATCTGAACAGTACTGAAGTTACATGGCAAGTTCTGCTCGTCTTTATGCAATGCCATTTTTTTTTTTTTTTTGTACAGTGTGCAAAGAAAATGTTAATAAAAATTACAGTTAAAAAAAAGTCAGGATCAGAACATTGGATGTAGAGCATGGGAATCTCCAAGGAAGCTTAGGCTGGCCATATGCATTACAAATGCTCATCCTCGTGCAGAATATGATGTTATTTTCCCCAGTTTTCTCCCTCCATTCTTCAGAATCATTCTTATCCCACAAGGCGAGATCTTGCACGGAACCCCAGACTGAGGAAGATCTTGTGTTTCTTCCATTTTCTAATTGCGCCAACAGTTATCTTCTCACCAAGCTGCTTACCTATTTTCCTGTAGCCTCAGTCTTGTGCTGATCTGCAATTTTATCCCTGGTATCCTTAGACAGATCTTTGGCCTTGACTAGGGATCAGCGAACTGTACTAGCAAAACACTTAGCTAGGTTTGGTGGTCAGCTTTTTAGCAGTCTGCCTTTGAACTCTCTGCCGTGCCTCTCCAGGTGCCTGGACAAAATGAACCCAGCCCTGGGAAACTGAAAGTACTGTAAGTTCACTCATCCTTTGTCTTGACCATTGTGGAGAGGTTGGAGTGTGAATGAGTATGTGGACAGGTGCTTTTCATACAGGTAACAGGTTCACAGGTGCAATTAATACAGGTAATAAGTGCAGAGTAGGAGGAGCTTCTTAAAGAAAAACTAACAGGTCTGTAAGAACCAAATTCTTGCTGGTTGGTTGATAAAATACTTAATTCATGCAATAAAAAGGTAAGATCATTATTTAAAAATCAAACTTTGATTTTCTGGAATTTTCTTTATAGATTGTGTCTCTCACAGGTGAAGTGTACCTATGCTCAAAATTACAGACCTCTCCATTCTTTGTAGGTGTTAAAACTTGCAAAATTGGCAGTATCAAATTAATGGAACAGGTAAAAGACAGATTATAGCTAAAAAAAAAAAAAAAAAAAAAAAGAAATCTTTACCATATATAAACTGTGTAATATGTTGAGAAAAAAAATTATGTATGAATTAAACCCACCAACCCTCTGACTGCTTCATTGTAAAACAGAAACCCAAAGTGGATCCAATTTACATAGGGTTGAATTTCTTCTACAGGGTAGATTCCATTACCTCTCTTTTTTTTTCATCCATCTCAGTTACTGGCCCAGAGATCGAGGAAGAGGTCTCCAGGCTCCTCTCACCCCACCACCTGCTCTAGTGACCCTATTCCTTTACACCTCTTCCAGGCTCCCCTCCTGTGGTAGTGACAGTATTCCCTCAAACCTGCTCCAGACTCCTCTCTTTTTACCCCCAACACCTCCAGCTATATACCTCCTCCTGTGACATCTCACCTACATGCTACTCTCTCTACTATTTATAACATTATGTTCTATTTGAATCTAAAAATAAATCTTACTAAAATTGAACATCTTTTTAAGTCAAAGCCAGGAATGGATTAGGGAAGAGGAGAAATCTCAGTCTTTCCTTTATGACCTGTTCTCTGCTTATAGTCTATTCCTGGCTTTGGCTTTAAAGGGGTACTCCGACAGGGGGAGACAACATTTTTTTCCCTGACACCGGGGAGTAGAAGGCTGAGGGAAACTACGTCCACTCACCTCCCCGGCTCCAGCAGCGGGTCCCGCATTGCGGCGCTTCGGTCCCCGGCTGCTGCCTGGTGGGGACCGGAGCGCCGCGATGCGTGATCCGCCGCTGGAACCGGGGAGGTGAGTAGACGTCGTTTCCCTCAGCCACCTACCCCCCAGTGTCAGGAAAAAAAAATGCCCCCCCGTCGGAGTACCCCTTCAATAATCTGTCAGATAAATCTCTGAGTAAACGCACCCTTATACAGCATGTCCGGTGTCCTCAGATTACCTCCACGTAACCTGCATCTTAAAGACATCACTAGAATTAATCTCTTCACAGCTAAAACTACCATTGTCATTTTGATTCATTTCCATCTTGACTATTGCAATTCCTTACAGGTCAGCCTTCTCTGCTCTAGAATATCTCCTCTCCCCAATTTATCCAAAATGCAGTGGCCAGAAATATCTCCTTGTGCGAGTCACTGAACTAATGCCTTTCCCCCTATGCTGTCCTGTTCACACAAAGATGTGCTGTTGATAACAGATTTTACTGATGGTTAAAAGATCCAAACAGCTGCCGAGCAAATGTTTTCCCGGTAATCAGACAATTGCTTTCCCTTTAATGCTGAGTTTACACGAAACGATTATCGTGCGAATTTGCACGATAATGATCGAATTCGAACGATAATCGTACATGTAAACGCAGCGAACAATCAAGCGACGAGTGAGAAATCGTTCATTTTGATCTTTGAACATGTTCTCAAATAGTCGTTGGTCGTTCGCAAAAAATTCGCAGATCGTTCCATGTAAACAGTCGTTCACCGATTTTACCTATGTGCGAGATAGGCAAAACAATTTTTCCGTACGATATATCGTTCTGTCTAAACGCTGATAGTTATTAAAAAAAACCTTAACTTCGAAATCGTTAATTGTACAATCAGGCGAATTATCGCTCAGTGTAATCGCAGCATTACTCAGGACGATTAGTGTTTCTAGGAACCCTTGTTGCCAATATAATCAGCCCATGTAAAAGATCCTTCAGACTCCCTCTTAATACACAAAGCATTACACCTGCTTAGAAAACACATCTTAGGCAGCTTATCAGGTTTAGTTTCCCCAAGGATGCCAGCTTCCTACACTCCAAGCACTTACACTTGTGCATACAGACATTGGTCAGTGATTGATCCACCCACCTTCACTTTTATTTAACAAAATATCAAAATTCCCAGTGATCAGAGAGAGTCCGTAGGATACAGAGTCATTCACCAGAATGGAATTGATCCTATTATTGTAGTATCTTTTTAGAGCCAGAAGTGGGAAGCTAACACCATCTGAGGCCAAGCACCTCTCATTACATCAAGAGATGTGCGGCTGGTGGCAGATTATCTTTCGACTTCAGCAATTAGCTGATCAGGAAAATTTGTTCATGCCTCTGCTGTTCACTGGTTCTATTACACTGAGATATCTGCCTGATTTGATAGATAATCTCTCCATATAATAGGACCCTAAATGGACTGTACCACCAGGTCCAGGCTGAAGCACTGGTGGCGGGGCGACCCACCCCTAGTGGGAAGAAACCCCAGCCCCTCCATGACGTGACTCCATTAGAATCAATGGAACCCTATCATAGAGGGGCTAGGGTTTCCTTCCACTAAGGGAGAGTCTTCCCTGAGACATTTTCCTGTTGAGATCTGCATTTACCATTATAGATCTTGACAACGGAGGATCCATCGTAAAGACGTCCTAGTAAAGAAAGTAAACCAGACATTTGGCTGTCTATGCATGATGAGAATAGTAGTTTTACAATAGTTGGAGGGCAGCAGGTTTGACATCTGTGATTTAAGCTGAAAGATGCTCCTATTAGAAGGCAATGCCTCCACCCTGCCTGTCTTCCATGCTGTACATTGCAGCCAATCTTCTTCACTGTGCAATCACAATTCTACCTGAGGTCTCCAGTATTTTATCAATATTTATTTAGTCCTGAATTCACAGGCAAGAAAAAAAAAAATAAATAAAGTTCTCCATCTGGAGTTTCTGATCCTGGATCCAATGTGGACGAGCTTCTCACAATAGGGTCTGAGCTATGGCCAACACTTTGGAATACTTGCCCTCCTCTCGCCTCAGCATGGCCGGTATAGGGGTCTTTATTCGGGTCCCCACAGGGTTCCCATTGTCCTCTATTAGAACCACATTGTTGGAGTCAAAGCGCGGGGTCATACAGGAACCGGGCATCTTCTGGCCCACGATGAGGGCTTTCTTCTTCTGACCCTTAATGGCCAACAGGATGGTGTCCCCGACCTTTCCCACCCCAGACTTGTTATACACATGAATGCAGCGTGGTGGCTTGTGGTACGGGGTGTTCCCCAGGGTGCTGTTATCCACCACCCGCACCCGGGTCAACTTCTGGATGGCAGCGCAGGATGCAGAGAGGCTGAAAACAGAACAGGAGGTAGTCACTGACCGACGGGAGGCCAGGAAGAGGAGACGATCGAGGCTGATGTCTATGTATTAGGTGGAGGAGACGATCGAGGCTGATGTCTATGTATTAGGTGGAGGAGACGATCGAGGCTGATGTCTATGTATTAGGTGGAGGAGACGATCGAGGCTGATGTCTATGTATTAGGTGGAGGAGACGATCGAGGCTGATGTCTATGTATTAGGTGGAGGAGACGATCGAGGCTGATGTCTATGTATTAGGTGGAGGAGACGATCGAGGCTGATGTCTATGTATTAGGTGGAGGAGACGATCGAGGCTGATGTCTATGTATTAGGTGGAGGAGACGATCGAGGCTGATGTCTATGTATTAGGTGGAGGAGACGATCGAGGCTGATGTCTATGTATTAGGTGGAGGAGACGATCGAGGCTGATGTCTATGTATTAGGTGGAGGAGACGATCGAGGCTGATGTCTATGTATTAGGAGGAGGAGACGATCGAGGCTGATGTCTATGTATTAGGTGGAGGAGACGATCGAGGCTGATGTCTATGTATTAGGAAGAGGAGACGATCGAGGCTGATGTCTATGTATTAGGAGAGGTCTGAGGGCTCGTCTCCATGTATTAGGGGTCTGGTGGACTATTGTCTATCAGGGGCACAAGGGCTATGTATTGGGGAGTGTGTGTCAGCCTGGGAACTGTTGTATGCTAATTAGGGGTGATGATGGGAGGGCCTATGGAGGACTGGTGTCTGTGTATTAGGAGTGAAGACAGGAGCTGCTGTGTATTGGGGAGGTCTGGGGGCTAATGTCTGTGTATTAGGAGAAGAGTTACAGGTGGACGGTCCGTATCTGCTCAGGAGCTGTTGTGCTTATTAGGGGGAGGGGGGGGGTGTAAGCTCTGGAAGACTGGTGTTGGTGTATTGGAGGTGATGACTGTGTATTGGGGAGGTCTGGGGGCTAATGCTGGTGTCTCGGCAAGACAACTGTATTTAGGGGCGCTAGTATCAGTGTATAAGGGGTGGCAGAGGCCAATGCCTGGGGTGGGGGGTATATATTGGAGGGGCCCAGGAGCTGGTGTCCCATTCCTGTATCGGGGAACGCACACTCACCTGAGGTGTTGTCGGGCAGCTGTCCCCCAGCTCTGGATCAGCACTCGCTGTAGTAACGCCATACTGCAACCTGCACAAGAAGACAAGACATGAAGGGATGATATACGGAGCTGTGTGGTCCGGGCATCGCTGGGGGTAGTAGTACATCCCCACTGCTGTATATAAGGGGCAGCCACTCTCACTACACTGCGGTTTCTATGACAACGCGGCCAGACAAGCTGACACAGTTATTGTGAGGAAACCAAGACCCTGAGCGGACAAGCAATGAATATACCAGAGAAACCCGACACACGGGGGGGCCCTCACAGCACCGAGCTGCGCACTAACCTGCACCGGACACCGGGAGATGACAGAACACCGTGCGCCCTCAGAGGGAACTGCTAGAAACCCGTCCCGTGAATTATACGTCACTGCGTGCCCCACCCCCTTAATGTGATACGTCCTCCTGCGTGTCCTCGTGACCTCTGATTAGACTGGGACTGTGAGGACGTCTGCGCCCCCTGCAGGCGCCTAATGGTGATGCGGCACACGGTGACTGTGGTGCAGTAATGTGCGGGACCCCCCTATACAGTGCCTGCCATAAAGGGAACCCCCTCGTCATATACACTGCCTGCAACAGAGAGACCCCCCTTATATACACTGCCTGCCACAGAGAGACCCCCCCTTATATACACTGCCTGCCACAGAGAGACCCCCATATACACTGCCTGCCACAGAGAGACCCCCCCTTATATACACTGCCTGCCACAGAGGGACCCCACTTATATACACTGCCTGCCACAGAGGGACCCCCATATACACTGCCTGCCACAGAGAGACCCCCATATACACTGCCTGCTATAGAGGGACCCCCATATACACTGCCTGCCACAGAGGACCCCCATATACACTGCCTGCCACAGAGAGACCCCACTTATATACACTGCCTGCCACAGAGAGACCCCCATATACACTGCCTGCCACAGAGGACCCCCATATACACTGCCTGCCACAGAGGACCCCCATATACACTGCCTGCCACAGAGAGACCCCACTTATATACACTGCCTGCCACAGAGAGACCCCCCCCCTTATATACACTGCCTGCAACAGAGAGACCCCCTTATATATACTGCCTGCAACAGAGAGACCCCCCCTTATATACACTGCCTGCCACAGAGAGACCCCCATATACACTGCCTGCCACAGAGACCCCCCTTATATACACTGCCTGCCACAGAGGGACCCCCATATACACTGCCTGCTATAGAGGGACCCCCATATACACTGCCTGCCACAGAGGACCCCCATATACACTGCCTGCCACAGAGGGACCCCCATATACACTGCCTGCCACAGAGAGACCCCACTTATATACACTGCCTGCCACAGAGGGACCCCCATATACACTGCCTGCCACAGAGAGACTCCCCATATACACTGCCTGCCACAGAGAGACCCCCCCATATACACTGCCTGCTACAGAGGGACCCCCATATACACTGCCTGCCACAGAGAGACCCCCCATATACACTGCCTGCCACAGAGGGACCCCCATATACACTGCCTGCTACAGAGAGACCCCCCCCATATACACTGCCTGCTACAGAGAGACTCCCCATATACACTGCCTGCTACAGAGAGACCCCCCCATATACACTGCCTGCTACAGAGAGACTCTCCATATACACTGCCTGCTACAGAGAGACCCCCCCATATACACTGCCTGCTACAGAGGACCCCCATATACACTGCCTGCCTGCCACAGAGGGACGCCCATATACACTGCCTGCCACAGAGAGACCCCCCATATACACTGCCTGCCACAGAGGGACCCCCATATACACTGCCTGCCACAGAGAGACCCCCCATATACACTGCCTGCTACAGAGGGACCCCCATATACACTGCCTGCCACAGAGGGACCCCCATATACACTGCCTGCTACAGAGAGACCCCCCCATATACACTGCCTGCTACAGAGGACCCCCATATACACTGCCTGCCTGCCACAGAGGGACCCCCCATATACACTGCCTGCTACAGAGGGACCCCCATATACACTGCCTGCCACAGAGGGACCCCCATATACACTGCCTGCCACAGAGAGACCCCCCATATACACTGCCTGCCACAGAGGGACCCCCATATACACTGCCTGCCACAGAGGGACCCCCATATACACTGCCTGCCACAGAGGGACCCCCATATACACTGGCTGCCACAGAGGGACCCCCATATACACTGGCTGCCACAGAGAGATACCCCCATATACACTGCCTGCTACAAGAGGACCCCCATATACACTGGCTGCCAGAGAGATACCCCCATATACACTGCCTGCTACAAGAGGACCCCCATATACACTGCCTGCCACAGAGGGACCCCCATATACACTGCCTGCTACAAGGGGACCCCCATATACACTGCCTGCTACAAGGGGACCCCCATATACACTGCCTGCCACAGAGGGACCCCCATATACACTGCCTGCCACAGAGAGACCCCAATATACACTGCCTGCCACAGAGGGACCCCCATATACACTGCCTGCTACAAGGGGACCCCCATATACACTGCCTGCCACAGAGAGACCCCAATATACACTGCCTGCTACAAGGGGACCCCCATATACACTGCCTGCCACAGAGGGACCCCCATATACACTGCTTGCCACAGAGGGACCCCCATATACACTGCCTGCTACAGAGAGACCCCCCCATATACACTGCCTGCTACAAGAGGACCCCCATATACACTGGCTGCCAGAGAGATACCCCCATATACACTGCCTGCTACAAGAGGACCCCCATATACACTGCCTGCCACAGAGGGACCCCCATATACACTGCCTGCTACAAGGGGACCCCCATATACACTGCCTGCCACAGAGGGACCCCCATATACACTGCCTGCCACAGAGAGACCCCAATATACACTGCCTGCCACAGAGGGACCCCCATATACACAGCCTGCTACAAGGGGACCCCCATATACACTGCCTGCTACATAGAGGACCCCCATATACACTGCCTGCTACATAGAGGACCCCCATATACACTGCCTGCTACATAGAGGACCCCCATATACACTGCCTGCTACATAGAGGACCCCCATATACACTGCCTGCCTTTCACCCCAATAATAACAGGATTTTCTTTCCGTTTTCTCTAAAAACAAAAATGTTTTCTTGTCCATATAATTGTAGGGTGAAACGAAGGGCACCATTACACAACTATAAAGGAGGTGGAAAAGAATAGTAAGGGGTGAAAGTGAGGTGTACAGCAAGCTCTCAGGTCACATGATGTTTACAGCCTGTTCACACCGGGCGGTTCAGCGCAGGACGCTGCTGTTGCTAGGTTACTAGTCACCTTCCATGGAGTGACACACTGTATCTCAGGGAGGAGGCGGGACATGGAATCGGGAGAGCCGTACCTGAACGACTACAATTCCCAGCATCCCCCTCTAGTAGTCAGCTAAACTACACTGTAATCATAGACAGACAAGTAAAGTTATTCGTTGTTGAAAGGGAAAAATAAACACAAGACGCAAGCGCGCACACAGCTACGTCATGACGCAGGATGCTCCGCCCTGCGTGCCAGGCCGCAGTGTAGAGGTGGTGGGAGGGATCTGCCAGTGACGTCACGGACTCTGCCTCCCACCTGCATTGTGTTCATCCCCGGGCAGGGGAGCTGCGGAACCGGGAGTCCGGGGGCTGCGAGCCGGCAAGCGAGGCCCAGAGCGGCAGGTGAGTGCGGAGGCCCCGGAGGAGCAGCCCCGTACAGCCCTCCCTTGTTCTAGAGGTCTGTGTGTCCTACTGCAGGGTGGGGTGACAAGAGTGTCAGCTCTAGAGCCTAGAGAGAGTGAGGGGCAACATAGTGTGTGCCGGGGGGTGGGGGAATACAGCTGTATAGTGTCAGCTCGTGGGACCAGACTGCGGGGTGTATAGTGTCAGCTCCTGGGACCAGACTGCGGGGTGTAGAGTGTCAGCTCCTGGGACCAGACTGCGGGGTGTATAGTGTCAGCTCGTGGGACCAGACTGCGGGGTGTATAGTGTCAGCTCCTGGGACCAGACTGCGGGGTGTAGAGTGTCAGCTCATGGGACCAGACTGCGGGGTGTAGAGTGTCAGCTCCTGGGACCAGACTGCGGGGTGTAGACTGTCAGCTCCTGGGACCAGACTGCGGGGTGTAGACTGTCAGCTCCTGGGACCAGACTGCGGGGTGTAGACTGTCAGCTCCTGGGACCAGACTGCGGGGTGTAGACTGTCAGCTCGTGGGACCAGACTGCGGGGTGTAGACTGTCAGCTCGTGGGACCAGACTGCGGGGTGTAGACTGTCAGCTCGTGGGACCAGACTGCGGGGTGTAGACTGTCAGCTCCTGGGACCAGACTGCGGGGTGTAGACTGTCAGCTCCTGGGACCAGACTGCGGGGTGTAGACTGTCAGCTCATGGGACCAGACTGCGGGGTGTAGACTGTCAGCTCCTGGGACCAGACTGCGGGGTGTATAGTGTCAGCTCGTGGGACCAGACTGCGGGGTGTAGAGTGTCAGCTCGTGGGACCAGACTGCGGGGTGTAGAGTGTCAGCTCGTGGGACCAGACTGCGGGGTGTAGAGTGTCAGCTCGTGGGACCAGACTGCGGGGTGTAGAGTGTCAGCTCGTGTGACCAGACTGCGGGGTGTAGAGTGTCAGCTCGTGGGACCAGACTGCGGGGTGTAGAGTGTCAGCTCGTGGGACCAGACTGCGGGGTGTAGACTGTCAGCTCGTGGGACCAGACTGCGGGGTGTAGAGTGTCAGCTCGTGGGACCAGACTGCGGGGTGTAGAGTGTCAGCTCGTGGGACCAGACTGCGGGGTGTAGAGTGTCAGCTCGTGGGACCAGACTGCGGGGTGTAGAGTGTCAGCTCGTGGGACCAGACTGCGGGGTGTAGAGTGTCAGCTCGTGGGACCAGACTGCGGGGTGTAGAGTGTCAGCTCGTGGGACCAGACTGCGGGGTGTAGAGTGTCAGCTCGTGGGACCAGACTGCGGGGTGTAGAGTGTCAGCTCGTGGGACCAGACTGCGGGGTGTAGAGTGTCAGCTCGTGGGACCAGACTGCGGGGTGTAGAGTGTCAGCTCGTGGGACCAGACTGCGGGGTGTAGAGTGTCAGCTCGTGGGACCAGACTGCGGGGTGTAGAGTGTCAGCTCGTGGGACCAGACTGCGGGGTGTAGAGTGTCAGCTCGTGGGACCAGACTGCGGGGTGTAGAGTGTCAGCTCGTGGGACCAGACTGCGGGGTGTAGAGTGTCAGCTCGTGGGACCAGACTGCGGGTTGTAGAGTGTCAGCTCGTGGGACCAGACTGCGGGTTGTAGAGTGTCAGCTCGTGGGACCAGACTGCGGGGTGTAGACTGTCAGCTCGTGGGACCAGACTGCGGGGTGTAGACTGTCAGCTCGTGGGACCAGACTGCGGGGTGTAGACTGTCAGCTCGTGGGACCAGACTGCGGGGTGTAGACTGTCAGCTCGTGGGACCAGACTGCGGGGTGTAGACTGTCAGCTCATGGGACCAGACTGCGGGGTGTAGACTGTCAGCTCCTGGGACCAGACTGCGGGGTGTATAGTGTCAGCTCGTGGGACCAGACTGCGGGGTGTAGAGTGTCAGCTCGTGGGACCAGACTGCGGGGTGTAGACTGTCAGCTCGTGGGACCAGACTGCGGGGTGTAGACTGTCAGCTCCTGGGACCAGACTGCGGGGTGTATAGTGTCAGCTCGTGGGACCAGACTGCGGGGTGTATAGTGTCAGCTCGTGGGACCAGACTGCGGGGTGTAGAGTGTCAGCTCGTGGGACCAGACTGCGGGGTGTAGACTGTCAGCTCGTGGGACCAGACTGCGGGGTGTAGACTGTCAGCTCATGGGACCAGACTGCGGGGTGTAGACTGTCAGCGGTGGGGTTCAGGTGTAGAGGGTCAGCAGTGGGGTCCCGGTGGAGGGTGTAGGGGGTCAGCTCGTGGGATCCAGATGCAGGGTGTAGGGGGTAAGCTGTGGGATCCAGATGCAGGGTGTAGGGGTTCAGCTGTGGGGTCCAGATGCAGGGTGTAGGGGTTCAGCTGTGGGATCCAGATGCAGGGTGAAGGGGGTAAGCTGTGGGATCCAGATGCAGGGTGTAGGGGGTAAGCTGTGGGATCCAGATGCAGGGTGTAGGGGGTAAGCTGTGGGATCCAGATGCAGGGTGTAGGGGGTCAGCTGTGGGATCCAGATGCAGGGTGTAGGGGGTCAGCTGTGGGATCCAGATGCAGGGTGTAGGGGGTCAGCTGTGGGATCCAGATGCAGGGTGTAGGGGGTCAGCTGTGGGATCCAGATGCAGGGTGTAGGGGGTCAGCTGTGGGATCCAGATGCAGGGTGTAGGGGGTCAGCTGTGGGGTCCAGATGCTGGGTGTAGGGGGTAAGCTGTGGGGTCCAGATGCTGGGTGTAGGGGGTAAGCTGTGGGATACAGATGCTGGGTGTAGAGGGTAACCTGTGGGGTCCCGGTGGAGGGTGTAGAGGGTCACCTGTGGGCTCCAGATGCAGGGTGTAGGGGGTCACCTCGTGGCAGCGGACCATGGCGGGGTGTACAGTTCCAGCTCTCTGGGGCTGCAGCTGATTGGTCAGGGCTCTGACATGTTTTCCTCTCTACAAATAGCCGTGTATAAATAATATAAGAGCTGCCGCAGGTCCTGTGGGGGAGCGAATCTTTGCTGACTGATCTCTGTGGCCCTGGGGGTCCTGGTAGTGGCCGCTCTTCTTATTGGTTCATGAGGCACAGTCTGTTGACCCTAGCAACCAGTCACACTGATTGGTTGCTAGGGGAAACAGACAGTTCTTCCATTAGACGGTTTTGAGAACTGAGGCTGGATGTGTCATGTGACCGCGCTGATTCCGTACACCACCGCCCACTACGTGACTCCTGAGAGCTCGGAGGAGGAAGTGGCTGGAGCTCCCAGGATTTCTCCCTGTGGGGTCAGGTGGGTGGTCGGGCTCATTCTGTGGGGTCCCACAATCCCTCTGCAGTCATCCTGAGCTTCCTGGTTAATGAATGTAATTCCAGAAGAGCAGTGTATAGTGACACCAGGCACAGATGCAGGGGGTCTAAGTACATGACAGTATACAGGGCCGAGCTAGGTGAAGCCCACCCCAATGTACACACTACTGACACCCTCCCACCCTGTTATAGCTGTTAACCCCTTATGTTCCTGTGGTGAGTTGCTGGTGTGGACCCTGCTGGGTTTGCCTGGAGGTTACACTGAGTCATGATGCTGAAATGAGCAAAAATGTGGTAGATCCAGCTTTGAGCGTGGCTCCTGACGACTACCGGAGCACCATGCAGAGTGCCGCCCCATTCTGGGCACTATGGTGTCTGTCCGGGCCTGTAGACACTGTATGTTCCCTACTTCATCACCGGGAGGCTGCCAGGTGCCATAAGCATTAATGTTCCAGGCTTGTGCCGCTGCCAGGGGCTCTCAGAAAATACACTTGACCCTCCACTAAGTGGCACTTAGATGTTCCCGGAATGCAGGAAGAGAACAGCCATGACGAGGGTGGACCCGGGGCCCCGGCAGGCCGGCCGCATTACTGAGCACTATACACAAGGGGCAGGAGCCCAACCATGGGCAGTGAGCTTGTCCTGTGTATAGAGGATATTAGTGAGCGGTGAGCTTGCATCCTGTATATAGAGGGTATCAACGAGCAGTGAGCTTGTCCTGTGTATAGAGGATTTTCTGCAAGCTTGTGTCCTGTATAAGGAGCATACTGGTGAGCTTGTGTCCTGTATATAGAGGATATCGGTGAGCAGTACACTTTTTTTTGTCCTGTGTATAGAGGATATCAGCGAGCGGTGGTCTTGCATCCTGTATATAGAGGGTATTAGCGAGCAGTGAGCTTGTCCTGTGTATAGAGGATTTTCTGCAAGCTTGTGTCCTGTATATGGAGGATATCGGTGAGCAGTACACTTGTGTCCTGTATATAATAGCTTTGTATCTAGAGAATATGTGTGAGCAATGAGCTTGTGTCCCGTTTATAAAGCGGTGAGCTTCTGTCCCGTATATAGAGGTTATCAGTGAGTGGTGAGCTTGTGTCCTGTGTAGAAGATATTAGTGAGCGCTTGTCCTGTATATAGAGGATATCAGTGAGCAGTTAGCTTGTGTCCTGTATAGAGGATATCGGTGAGTGGTGAGCGTTTGTCCTGTATATAGCGGATATCAGTGAGCACATGTCCTTTATATAGGGGATATTAGTGAGTGGTGAGCTTGTGTCCTGTGTATAAAGGATATCACTGAGCGGTGAGCTTGTGTCCTGTATATAGAAGATATTAGTGAGCGCTTGCCCTGTGTATAGAGGATATCACTGAGCGGTAAGCTTGTGTCCTGTATATAGAGGATATTAGTGAGTGCTTGCCCTGTGTATAGAGGATATCACTGAGCGATGAGCTTGTGTCCTGTATATAGAGGATATTAGTGAGCGCTTGCCCTGTGTATAGAGGATATCTGTAAGCGTTGATCTTGTGTCCTGTATATAGAGGATATTAGTGAGTGCTTGCCCTGTGTATAGAGGATATCACTGAGCGGTAAGCTTGTGTCCTGTATATAGAGCAGTGCTTCTCTATTCCAGTCCTCAGGACTCACCAACAGGTCATGTTTTGAAGATATCCCATACAAAGAAAACCTGTGATACTATCTGAGTATGATTATATCACCTGTGAAATACTAAGGAAATCCTCAAAACATGACCTGTGAGGCCTGAGGACTGGAACTGAGAAGCACCGATATATAGCATATTAGTGAGCTTGTGTCCTGTATATAGAGGATATTAGTGAGCTTGTGTCCTGTATATAGAGGATATTAGTGAGCTTGTGTCCTGTATATAGAGGATATTAGTGAGCTTGTGTCCTGTATATAGAGGATATTAGTGAGCTTGTGTCCTGTATATAGAGGATATTAGTGAGCTTGTGTCCTGTATATAGAGGATATTAGTGAGTGCCTGCCCTGTATATAGAGGATATCAGTGAGCGGAGATTGTGTCCTGTGTGTAATAGCTCTGTATATAGAGGATATTAGTGAGCGGTGAGCTTGTGTCCTGTCTGTAGAGGATATTAGTGAGTGGTGAGCTTGTGTCCTGTATATAGAGGACATCAGTGAGCGGCGAGCTTGTGTCCTGTGTGTAATAGCTCTGTATATAGAGAATATTAGTGAGTGGTGAGCTTGTGTATACAGAGGATTATCAGTGTGCGGTTATCTCAGGGCAGGCGCGTTCTCCTGTAGATTTGCTGAGTCAGGGTTTTAGTCGCTCTCTCACCCAGTGTCTTTTGCTGATCTTCCTCTGTTGACCACAGCGTCCTCCTCAGTCAGCAGACGACAATGTTATACTGTCCTGGGGTGACTGAGCAGTGGTGAGAGGATGTGTACAGGTCCCCCTGCTCCTCACCCTCTCACTGCTGAGGCTTTGTTACAGTGTTACCATTTCAGACCTATCAGCCCTCAGCAGTGTTCATTTACACTGATACAGTGTTACAACAGCATGATCCCCTCCCGTGTCAGCTCGAGAGACTCTTATGAACGGAGTGATTTTTAGTGACTAACGATAAACGATCGCAAACGAGATTGTTTATTGTTAACCTGAAATCGTTCACCATATTACACAGAGCGATGGTTGGTAGATACAATCGTTACTACAATCGTTATTGCGATCGTTACTATGATCGTTTATTCCTTCTGATCCCAGCAAAACAATGAACAATGTGCAATTACACTGAACAATTAGTGAACAAATGTGGAATTACAGCGAACGATTAAGGATAATTTTAGGTTCAGATCTAAGGGTGACATTAGACGGGCTGATGGGGCCCGATAATACCTGTAAACGAGCGCCAATCTGCTAGATCGGCGCTCGTTTACTGGGGCTATTACACGTTACCGATGTTCTTGCAGCCCTTGTATAAACTGTATACACCTGTCCAGGTGGCAGGGCTCCTCTTCCTCTGTGCTTCTCCCCAGGTCCGCACGCTCCAGCTTCAGAGCGGCCTGTCTCAGCTGAGGCCGCTCAGCCAATCACTGGCCGTGGTGGTCCCGGCCTGTGATTGGCTGAGCGGCCTGCCAGCTGAGACGGGCTGCTCTGAAGCTGCAGCGCGCGGGACCCGGGGAGAAGCACAGAGGAAGAGGAGCCCTGCCACCTGGATAGGTATGTATTCCTAATTGCATATCGTCCGCCGCGCAGCGGTGCACGGTTGGCGCCCGACGATTATAGGTCAGAACCTATATCAAGGATCAGCTGATGACAACAACGATCATCGGCTGATCGTTGGTTGTCCTTATTACACGGAACGATAATCTGCTGGATAGGGCCGATTCGGCCGATTATCGCTCCGTGTGATTGTCTGCAATTACACAGAATGATTATTGTTTAAATTTGAACGATATAACGATTTTTCACACGATAATCATCCCGTGTAATAGGGCCCTTAGACTGGTGAGAATGAGTCTTTGGGGAAGAGGCAGCACGTTTCCCTGTATACTAATGGCGCTGTGTGATTGGATGCTGCCTGGGATGTCACATTATTAGGTTCAGCACCTTTTCCTATTAAAAACAATGTGATGCAACAATGTATAATCTGTGTGACCCCGAGTAACAAAACCTTCCAAAGATGCTGCAGCTGCACGCTTCCTGTGCTGAGTCAGGGCTGTCTGCATCTGTATATGGGTCACCCCCCTATGTGTGTATACTGTGTACATGGGGTCACCCCCCTATGTGTGTATACTGTGTACATTGGGTCACCCCCCTATGTGTGTATACGGGGTCACTCTGTGTGTATACTGTGTACATGGGGTCACTCCGCTATGTGTGTATACTGTATACATTGGGTCACCCCGCTGTGTGTGTGTACTGTATACATGGGGTCACCCTGCTGTGTGTGTATACTGTATACATGGGGTCACCCCGCTATGTGTGTATACTGTATACATGGGGTCACCCCGCTATGTGTGTATACTGTATACATGGGGTCACCCCGCTGTGTGTACTGTATACATGGGGTCACCCCGCTATGTGTGTATACTGTATACATGGGGTCACCCCGCTGTGTGTGTATACTGTATACATGGGGTCACCCGGCTGTGTGTGTATACTGTATACATGGGGTCACTCCGCTATGTGTGTATACTGTATACATGGGGTCACCGCGCTGTGTGTATACTGTATACATGGGGTCACTCCGCTATGTGTGTATACTGTATACATGGGGTCACCCGGCTGTGTGTGTATACTGTATACATGGGGTCACTCCGCTATGTGTGTATACTGTATACATGGGGTCACCCGGCTGTGTGTGTATACTGTATACATGGGGTCACCCCGCTATGTGTGTGTACTGTATACATGGGGTCACCCCGCTATGTGTGTGTACTGTATACATGGGGTCACCCAGCTGTGTGTACTGTATACATGGGGGTCACCCCGCTATGTGTGTATACTGTATACATGGGGGTCACCCCGCTATGTGTGTATACTGTATACATGGGGTCACCCCGTTATGTGTGTATACTGTATACATGGGGTCACCCTGCTATGTGTGTATACTGTATACATGGGGTCACCCCGCTATGTGTGTACTGTATACATTGGGTTACCACGCTATGTGTGTATACTGTATACATGGGGTCACCACGCTATGTGTGTATACTGTATACATGGGGTCACCACGCTATGTGTGTATACTGTATACATGGGGTCACCACGCTATGTGTGTATACTGTATACATGGGGTCACCCCGCTGTGTGTGTATACTGTATACATGGGGTCACCCCGCTATGTGTGTGTACTGTATACATGGGGTCACCCCGCTGTGTGTGTATACTGTGTACATGGGGTCACTCCGCTGTGTGTGTATACTGTATACATTGGGTTACCACGCTGTGTGTGTATACTGTATACATTGGGTTACCACGCTGTGTGTGTATACTGTCTACATGGGGTCACCCCGATATGTGTGTATACTGTATACATGGGGTCACTCCGCTGTGTGTGTATACTGTATACATTGGGTCACTCCGCTTTATGGGGGGGGGGGGGTTGTGTGTATGTATGTGTGTGCGTAATGTATATATATATACACACACATATATACATACGCATACTCACAGGGTCACCCCACTGTGTGTGTGTTTGTATACACCTAGGGTGACCCTGGTTTATGTTTCTGTATAGATATAAGGGGTCACCCCTCTGTGTGTATGTTTACAAATGCGTATATATATTTTGTGTGTGTATATGTATGTATGTGTGTATATGTGTGTGTATATATATACATACATATATATATAATATATAATTTTACACACGGGGGGGGGGGGGGGACGCTTGGTTGGGATTGTGCGTGTGTAGTATACACGGGGTGTGATATTCATACACACACAGGGTCACCCCCCCCCCATATGTGTATATCCATAGGGTCTGTAACAAGTATTGCCCCCCTGTGATGCATGGTGGGTCCTCTGGGGTGGTGATTATCTCCTATGAAAGTGGCCAGGGTCCTCTGGGGGGAGATTATCTATTGGAGGGGGGGGGGGGGGGTAGGGAGATTTATTTCACGCTATCTCAGCGCTTCTTCTCTCTCATCCTTTAAGGCTCCTCGACAGCTGAGACAATCCCTACAATATGATAGGAGTTTGGATCTTACAGTGGGCAACCCTCAGAGCCCACCAGCCGTGTCTTTTAGGTGTGAGAGGCTCTTGGCTGCAGAGCTGGCAGGGCAGGACATTGTAGGACGTTGTAGGAGGCTGTAGCGGACCAATGACTCGGACGTCTGTGGTGTTGAGATCAATCTGCAGGCAGCCTGACTGTATGGCATGTTTGCACTTCATAGCAAAATCCTGTGACTGTCCACTGCACCCCTGGGGTCTGGAGTTTGCTGTCCTGATAGGGAAACACATTCAAACTTATTCAAACATATTATTCATTCTTCCCTCTGCTCCACCACACCTGTCATATCATGGGTTCACTGTTATTAAGTCCGGGGTCACTGAACCTCCCCACACCCAAAATAGATGACTGATTGATGCAGCGTCTCATGGATCCCTTAAGAGCTGACACTCTTGAGTCAGTAATACAGATGTGCGGAGGGGTGGGGTGTCAGTAATACAGATGTGCGGAGGGGTGGGGTGTCAGTAATACAGATGTGCGGAGGGGTGGGGTGTCAGTAATACAGGTGTGCGGAGGGGTGGGGTGTCAGTAATACAGATGTGCGGAGGGGTGGGGTGTCAGTAATACAGATGTGCGGAGGGGTGGGGTGTCAGTAATACAGGTGTGCGGAGGGGTGGGGTGTCAGTAATACAGGTGTGCGGAGGGGTGGGGTGTCAGTAATACAGGTGTGCGGAGGGGTGGGGGTGTCAGTAATACAGGTGTGCGGAGGGGTGGGGTGTCAGTAATACAGGTGTGCGGAGGGGTGGGGTGTCAGTAATACAGGTGTGCGGAGGGGTGGGGTGTCAGTAATACAGGTGTGCGGAGGGGTGGGGTGTCAGTAATACAGGTGTGCGGAGGGGTGGGGTGTCAGTAATACAGGTGTGCGGAGGGGTGGGGTGTCAGTAATACAGGTGTGCGGAGGGGTGGGGTGTCAGTAATACAGGTGTGCGGAGGGGTGGGGTGTCAGTAATACAGGTGTGCGGAGGGGTGGGGTGTCAGTAATACAGGTGTGCGGAGGGGTGGGGTGTCAGTAATACAGGTGTGCGGAGGGTGGGGGGTGTCAGTAATACAGGTGTGCGGAGGGTGGGGGGTGTCAGTAATACAGGTGTGCGGAGGGTGGGGGGTGTCAGTAATACAGGTGTGCGGAGGGTGGGGGGTGTCAGTAATACAGGTGTGCGGAGGGTGGGGGGTGTCAGTAATACAGGTGTGCGGAGGGTGGGGGGTGTCAGTAATACAGGTGTGCGGAGGGTGGGGGGTGTCAGTAATACAGGTGTGCGGAGGGTGGGGGGTGTCAGTAATACAGGTGTGCGGAGGGTGGGGGGTGTCAGTAATACAGGTGTGCGGAGGGTGGGGGGTGTCAGTAATACAGGTGTGCTGAGGGTGGGGGGTGTCAGTAATACAGGTGTGCGGAGGGTGGGGGGTGTCAGTAGGGGGCAGTACGGTGTGCGGAGGGTGGGGGGTGTCAGTAGGGGGCAGTACGGTGTGCCGAGGGTGGGGGGTGTCAGTAGGGGGCAGTACGGTGTGCCGTCAGTAGGGGGCAGTACGGTGTGTGCCATTAGTGCAGGGGGACGGGGTGTCAGTAATACAGGTGTGCAGTCAGTGATTAATGGTACACGATCAATACTCACCTCTCTTGTGTTTCCTCCCTCCAGGCTGGAGAATGATAGAGCAGCCATGACCCCCTTCTTCCTGGGCACGCTGGCCTCTATGGGCACCTCCGCTACCACCTCCTGCAGTGGAGCCGCCTGCAACAATGTCACCACCAAGGACTACTGCTACAGCGCCCGCATCCGCAGCACCGTACTACAGGGCCTACCCTTCGGAGGGGTGCCCACCGTGCTGGCACTGGACTTTATGTGTTTTCTGGTGAGCACAGTGGTTGTGGGGGTGTTATACAATGGTAATATATACTTAGCACAATATACCAGAACTCTTCTCCTCCTGTGCTAAAATCCTGATGACTGTCCACACAGGCTGGGCAGCAGGATGTTGATCATGGTGGGGAATCTTTTTCTTGTGGAGCGCTATTCGGGCATTTATAAAATCATTTGAGGGCCATACACTACACAGCCGCGGCACTCAATATTATACTGTGTGTGACAGTGACGTAGTGTGGGTTGGCAGCTCCCGGGGGAAGGCAAAGTGTTGTGCCCTCTGATACCTCTGCTATTGTAGTTAATCCAGCTGATTTTAACCCCGAGCGATGTCCCTGGTAGCCGTAGTTAACGCCCAGAAAGGTCCCTGTTTTCTACAGGTCACTCCCCCGGATCCGGATAGTTTTTTGTTTTTTTTAGTCTCAAAAATAATGGTTCTTGTTCCCTGTTGCAAGTAGAGATCTTAAAAATGGTAAACGATGAACTGCAGCTCCTTCCATTATACAATGAGCTCTCCCCAGTGACCCAAAACCTTGTGTCTCCTTCAGGCACTGCTCTTTGTCTTCTCTATCCTGAGGAAGGTTGCGTGGGACTACGGGCGGCTAGCGTTGGTCACCGATGCTGACAGGTGAGTCCATTCACTGAAATTGGAGGGGGGTGCGGGATGTCCTGGGCATGATGGTAAGCGCTGCTGTAAAGCCTCAGAATTCTATAATAATGTCTGTCTGTCAATAATAATCGCACTGTGTGATGCCTCATAATACACACCTCAGCCGCTGCGGAACCCAATGATACACACCTCGCATACTGCAGAACCTCATAATATGCACCTCAGATGCTCAGAACCTTATAATACCCAGCTTGGATGCTGCAGAACTTTCATAATACATACCTCAGCCGCTGCAGAACCTCATAATACATACCTCAGCAGCTGCAGAACCTCATAATACATACCTCAGCTGCTGCAGAACCTCATAATACACACCTCGGATGCTGCAGAACACTTATAATACCTTAACCACTGCAGCGCCCCCTATAATCGGTGTTTGGTGTTTTTTTCCCCTCAGGCAGCGACGCCTTCGCCGGTTCCAGGAGGAGCGGGAATAGTATGTCTTGTGTGGTCTCTCTCTTTCTTTCTCTCTCATAACAGGGTGAATCACAGTGGGCGCCCTCAGCCCTCTCTAACACTGACTGCATGCAGAATCTGTCTTTTCTTCACTCCGGAGGAGTCTCTGGAAGCCCCCGTCCATTGTCCACCTGTGGAGACCAGCTTACAGCCTGTGGCTTTCTACTATGTGGATACTGGGGGTTGTAGCCCTGCAGCCACTTAGTGCAGAGTCTCAGGGTAGAGTGGTCTTGGGTCTGGTGGTCAGGGGCTTCCTCCTCCTGCATGAAACGAGTGATGATTAACTCTTTCTACAGCTGGCATCTCCTTTTCCCCTTGGTGGTCAGTCTCTTCCTCAGTGTAATGCGTCTTCTCTCTCCACAGTGTGGCCTCTGCCATGCACTCTGACAGCCATGACCGCTACGAGCGCCTGACCTCTGTCTCCAGCTCCGTGGACTTCGACCAAAGAGATAATGTGAGTACAAGGGAGTGTTGTTGACCACTGACTGCTTAATCCAGGGTGTGGATACTTGTTTACAGGCAGGTATATAGAGTGTGTGTGTATATACATATACACTCACCGGCCACTTTATTAGGCACACCCTGCTAGTAACGGGTTGGACCCCCTTTTGCCTTCAGAACTGCCTCATTTCTTCGTGGCATAGATACAAGGTGCTGGAAGCATTCCTCAGAGATTTTGGTTCATATTGACATGATGGCATCACACAGTTGCCGCAGATTTGTCGTCTGCACATCCATGATGCCAATCTCCCGTCCCACCACATCCCAAAGATGCTCTATTGGATTGAAATTTGGTGACTGTGGAGACCATTTGAGTACAGTGAACTCATTGTCATGTTCAAGATACCAATCTGAGATGATTCTAGCTTTATGACATGGCGCATTATCCTGCTGAAAGTATCCATCAGATGTTGGGTACATTGTGGTCATAAAGGGATGAACATGGTCAGCAACAATACTCAGGTAGGCTGTGGCGTTGCAACGATGCTCAATTGGTACCAAGGGGCCCAAAGAGTGCCAAGAAAATATTCCCCACACCATGACACCACCACCACCAGCCTGAACCGTTGATACAAGGCAGGATGGATCCATGCTTTCATGTTGTTGACGCCAAATTCTGACACTACCATCCGAATGTCGCAGCAGAAATCGAGACTCCTCAGACCAGGCAACGTTTTTCCAATCTTCTACTGTCCAATTTCGATGAGCTTGTGCAAATTGTAGCCTCAGTTTCCTGTTCTTAGCTGAAAGGAGTGGCACCCGGTGTGGTCTTCTGCTGCTGTAGCCCGTCTGCCTCAAAGTTCGAGGTACTGTGCGTTCAGAGATGCTCTTCTGCCTACCTTGGTTGTAACGGTTGGCTATTTGAGTCACTGTTGCCTTACTATCAGCTCGAACCAGTCTGCCCATTCTCCTCTGACCTCTGGCATCAACAAGGCATTTCCGCCCACAGAACTGCCGCTCACTGGATGTTTTTTCTTTTTTCGGACCATTCTCTGTAAACCCTAGAGATGGTTGTGCGTGAAAATCTCAGTAGATCAGCAGTTTCTGAAATACTCAGACCAGCCCTTCTGGCACCAACAACCATGCCACGTTCAAAAGCACTCAAATCACCTTTCTTCCCCATACTGATGCTCGGTTTGAACTGCAGGAGATTGTCTTGACCATGTCTACATGCCTAAATGCACTGAGTTGCCGCCATGTGATTGGCTGATTAGAAATTAAGTGGTAATGTGCAGTTGGACAGGTGTATCTAATAAAGTGGCCGGTGAGTGTGTGTGTATATATATTATATTGCAGGCAGGTATATACTGTGTATATGGGTGTGTGTATATACTGTATGTGTGTATATATATATTTATATTTATAATTTATTTATTACAGGCAGTTATATACAGTACGTACATATAACTGCGATTTATACAGTTGTGCTCAAAAGTTTACATAACCCTGCAAAAGTTTATCTTTCTTGTCCTTTTTTCCGAGAATATGAATAACACACACAACTTTTTTTCCCACTCATGATCAGTGGTCGGTGAAGCCATTTACTGTCAAACTACTGTTTTTTCTCTTTTTAAATCATAATGGCAACCAATCAAAAGTTCAAAAAGATCAAAAGTTTACACATACTGTGTATGGCCTAGTTTTGGCTGGAGTCTGAAAAAATGGGGGGAGATCTGTGCTGTTCTCTTCCTGGATGCTGGATGACTGTATATGAGCAGCAGTGTAATATGGAGATATCCTGTGTAATATAGAGGAGGAGGAGGAGGAGGAGAAGACTCAATGTGGTGTTTTTCTTCAGTGTTCTATGGCTGCAGCTGTGTGTGTGTGTGTATGCATGCTATGGCTGCAGCTGTGTGTGTGTGTGTGTGTGTATGCATGCTATGGCTGCAGCTGTGTGTGTGTGTGTGTGTGTATGCATGCTATGGCTGCAGCAGGCTGTGTGTGCTATGGTGTGCCCCCACACCCACAGTGACCCCTCTGTCACTATGTGTGACCCCTCTATGTCACTGTTTGTGACATCCTATAGTACAGGTATCAGGCATTGTTAGCAGTGTTTCTGTGTGTATGGTGAATATTTAGTTAGAAACATAGAAGATTGTCAGCAGGAAAAGGCCACCTGCTCCATCTAGTCTAGTTGTGAGTAGTTCAGGACATGGAGGCTGGAGACTGGCTGCATCCACTGCACACACAGGAGAATCTGCTTTATATGTTTCCTTATTCCCTCAGAAGTCGCCCCAGGATCATGTAGAACTTTAGGAAGAAGCTGCTGAGCCAGTGTGATAAATAATTCCCCTGGTATATGACCGGCCATTTATGAAGGAGCAGGAGTCGGTCCTGATAAAATTCAGGAGTCAGAGCTGTGGCTTACCGACTCCACAGCCCTGGTCTCTTGTAATAGTTGTGGATGAGGCTCTTTATTTTCTCAGATTTGTAAAGCTGCCCATTCTTCTTGGCAAAAAGCCTCCAGTTCCTGTAAATTCCTGGGCTGTCTTGGATGAACTGCGTGCTTGAGATCTCCCCAGAGTGGCCCAATGATATTGAAGTCAGGAGACTGAGATGGCCACTCCAGAACCTTCACTTTGTTCTGCTGTAGCCAATGACAGGTCTATCATGACAGCCAAAAACATCCAACTGACCCTGATCAAAAGTTCACATAGCCTGGTGATTTTGGCCTGATAACATGCACAGAAGTGGACACAAATTGACAAAAATTTCTAGTGGTGAAAACTAACGGTGTGGCTGTTTTTAAGATGAACAATAAGGAGGCACTTGAAGAAAAATGGGCTGCATGGTCAAGTTGTCAAAAGAAAGCCATTAATGTGCAAATACCACAAAGTATCTCACCTACAATATGCTAAACAGCACAGAGACAAGCCTCAAAACTTCTGGAACAAGGTCATTTGGAGCGATAAGACCAAAATCGAACTTTGACCACAACCATAAACGTTACATTTGGAGGGGTGTCAACAAGGCCTGTGATGAAAGGAACACCATTCCTACTGTAAAGCCCAGAGGTGGGTCGATGATGTTTTGGGGATGTGTGAGCTACAATGGCACAAGAAACTTGGTCAAAGCTGAAGGAAAGAAGAATGCAGCAGGTGATCAGCAAATACTGGTGGCAAATCTGCACTCATCAGCCATCAGTTCATCCCAAAATTATATAACATTCTAGTGCTGAGCTACAGCACAGCCTTGGCATTCACAAACCTCCGAGTGCAGTCCTGTCAAGACTACTCAAACCAAAGACAGGGCTGAGGCCTGAGGAGAGGCCTGCTTGCCGTGTCTTCCTACAATGCAAAGAAACAAACAAGGGCTCTTCCTAGTGCAATGCTATCAGCAGAAGTGAGCACACACTAAATTATACTGAAATGAACTCACCTAGTCGAGTTGTGCAGAAATAGGCACAGCTCTATAGAAGCGTGTTAGGGTATACATAAGTCACCGCAGCTCAAAGGAAGCTGAATCACCACCGTATCCACTGGTGTCAGGAATATGTAAAATGGAGAGGTTCGATCCAGACCTATCCTTGATCCTCTATGAAATCGCAAGCACAGGTAAGAAGAAGAGCGGTTACCACAGTCAGTGATAAACACAGAGGCCTGCTGCGGTACTGCAGTAGAGACAGACCATCAATTCAGGGGATTTATTAATAAGCGCAACGCGTTTCAGCACCCACAGATAACAGAGCCTTTCTCAAGCACATCATAACAAAGTACAACCTCAGCATTGAGGTTGAGGCTGAGGTTGAACTTTATGACATGCTTGAGAAAGGCTCCGTTATATTTGGGTGCCGAAACGCGTTGCGCTCATTAAGCGTTTCTGCTTCTTAATTGATGGTCTGTCTCTACTGCGGTACCACAGCAGTCCACTGTGTTTATCACAGACTGTGGTAACCGCTCTCCTCCTCACCTGCGCTTGCAATTTCATAGAGGATTAAGTGGCACGATAGCTCTGGATGAAACCATTTACATATTGCTACAATGCAAGTGACCAGATGAGTTAATCAGTTATTTGTAAAGCCATCCTCTGGTAGTTGGTATTAGTCTGGGCTGTCACTGTGCCATTCACAAAGTGTAGGGCAGTTCTGTATTGACTAGACGCACCTGCCCTGTATGCTGTACAACCAAAGGCAACAGTGTCTGATGGATTGCGCTTTCCTTCTATGCTGGATGAGGGACCATTGGGCCTCAGTACCGTTCATTGATGACAGTCAATTCATGCTGTGCAGAAATTTACAGTGATGAGCCCATACTGCTTGAATAACATCAGTAATCCAGTCATTGTGCCTCTACATGAACAACACAAGCCTAGAGTAATCTTTGGGGGAACTTAAATGGAGTAACCTGCACTTTCTCCAGACCTGAATCCCATTGAAAAACCTATGTGATCAGCTGAATCACTGTGTAGAGGCTCATAACTCTGTACTCCAGAACTTCAGTGACCTGAGGGCTGTCCTTAAAGAAGACTGGGACGCCGTGCCTCCGCAGACAATACGGCGACTCGTAAATAGCAGGAGACATGGTTGTCAAGCTGTAATTGATGCTCAATGGCACATGACAAGTTATTGAGACAGTGACATTCTTGTTGGGGGTATTCCCACCACTGGCGTTGTTTCTTTGTTTCCATAAAACGTGGGAAGACACCATTGCTGCTTCTAGTTTAGTGTCTTACTTTCATTATAAAATATAACTGTAGCAGGAACTTTTTACATTTTTCATAAATTTAATGTCAAATCAAATATCCCTAACTACTCAGTGTATATTACAAGCAAGTGTACAGATATATATTTCAGACAGGTATATACAGTATATTTTTGGGCAGGTCAGTAACCCGCTGTCTTGTTCTCCTGTGCAGGGCTTCTGCTCCTGGCTGACAGCGATCTTCAGGATCAAGTAAGTTCTCTCCACTGTAATCCCCTAATCCAGTAATCCTCAGATTACACAGCTGCTTGTGGGGGAGGGCGCCACATGGAGGCTGGGTCAGGATCTGCTCAGGCTCTAGGACAGATGGGTGACAGGCGGAGGATCCCTGTAGGGTACCACACCCAGCTCCGCTGCTGTCACTGTTGTCCAGTTTAGCAGGTTGGATAGTAGTGTTGATGCTGGGGGTGATGGGACACCATTATACTGAAGATTTTTGCTTTACCCTCCAGGGACGATGAGATCCGGGAGAAGTGCGGAGCAGATGCCGTCCACTACCTGTCTTTCCAGCGCCACATCATCGGTCTATTGGTGGCAGTTGTCGTCTTGTCTGTCGGCATTGTTCTTCCTGTTAACTTCTCAGGAGACCTTCTGGGTGAGGACATCTGGGAATGCACCTTAATATCTCCTCATACCCACAGGAGCGGACCAGACACAATCATCTCTTCTACATTGGGGGGCGAAATTGGGATGTGACACATTTAGCTCTGCTACATCTAGGGGGGGATTAGGGATGACGCATCCAGCTCTGCTACATCTGAGGATGCCTGAAAGTGGAATACATACTTGGTGGGGTGGTGGATGGGATGCCTACACACAGTGGAACACATACTGGGGTAAAAAAAAACAGGCACAGATGGAAAAACGGGTGCAATCACGGATGGTTTCCATGGATCTAGCTAGCGGAACTAAATAACAGTCCTTAAAGTGACACTGTCACCTCCTTTTTGCATTCTGACATCTCTACACTGGTCTAAAGGGTAAATTTAGCGGTTTTCATACCTTATTTTATATCATACGTCATGGTGCTTGTTCAAGTAAAGTCATCTTTTATCAACTGCAGATTGTGTTAAGTGGGCGGGGCCTCGCGACATTAGCGCCACTTAGCCCCGCCCACAACTCCACAGTTGCCCCACCCCCTCGCCGGCCATTGGAACAGGCTGGCCGAAAGGTCTAGACCCCACCCCCCTTTACGTTGGCCAACCAATGGGCGTCAAGGGGGCGGGGCCAACAGTGCTGTTGTGGGTGGGGCTAAGTGGCGCTAATGCCACACCCTCTTAATACAATCTGCAGTTGATAAAAGGACACTTTTTACTTGATCAAGCACCATGACGTATAATATGAAATAAGGTATGAAAAACGCTAAATTTACCCTTTAAACCTGTGTAGAGATGTCAGAATGCACAAAGGGGGTGACAGTGTCACTTTAAGGCAAATCTGTCAGTAGGTTTATGCTGCCTTAAATGAGGGCTGCATAAACTGCAGTAGTGAGAGAATTGCTGAACAGATCGGTGTATTACTGAAGACATTCTGTTCAGCCATTCTCCTAATGTGCAGGAAGTTAGGATTCTTGCCAAACCCCTCCCCCCGCCCTCCAGCTGCTGATTTGACAGTTGACTGCCTATACATAGCATGGCTAGATAACTGCCAATCAGCAGCTGGTGGGCGGAGTTTTCTGCTTCTCATGAATATATAGGACTACTGGGCTCATGCACATAATAGAGAGAATAACTTAGTGACAATTGTTATTTAGGAGGATATCTCTGAATCAGCTGTACAGAACAATATAAGTGATACATCATTCTGTTCAACTTCTCTGTCACTAGTTTATGCTACCCTGAGATAGGATAGGATAAACCTACTGACAGTTTCTTTAAAAATCACTGGACGTGTGAATGAGGCCTAAGGAGGTATACAGGAACATACCAGAGGAATAATGAAGATATGGGACCATACCATCTCAACCAGGGGGATAGTGAGCAAAATGGACCATACCATCTATTTCAGAGGGATATTGAACATGGGACTATACCATCTATACTAGGGGGACAGTGAGGATTCAGGAACATACATGTATAATAGAGGATTAGTGAGGATACAGGACCATAGCATGTATAATAGAGGGATAATGAGGATAGAGGGCCATACCAGCTCCGCTAGAAGGGAAGACTATGAGTCATGTGACTGTGGTAGTTCTTATGTTGGGTGATACTACCTCTTTCATGCCTTAAAGAAGAAGTCCGGTGAAAATTTCTATTAAAGTATTGTATTGCCACCCAAAAGTTGTACAAATCACCGATATAAACTTATTATGGGAAATGCTTATAAAGTGCTTTTTTCCCTGCACTTACTACTGCATCAAGGCTTCACTTCCTGGATAAAATGGTTATAAAAAGGAGGAGAAGATCCACAGCGTCCAAAAAGAGTTTGTTGTCTTTATTATGAGACATATAAAAAGTTACAAAAGATAAAAACGTAGGCCTACATGTTTCGGGGAAGCACCCCCCCTTGATCACGGCAGTACAGACTTTCACAGAATCACAGAAGATTCTGTGAAAGTCTGTACTGCCGAGTCTGTACTGCTGAGTTTTTTTTCTTTGTTCATAAAATGGTGATGTCACGCCCCGACTCCCAGAGCTGTGCGGGCTGTGGCTGCTGGAGAGGATTGAGGGACACAGGGCACTGGAGGGACACTGAACATCCCTCTGCCATCATCCTCTCCAGCAGCCACAGCCCACACAGCTCTGGGAGTCGGGGTGTGACATCACCATGTTATCTAGGAAATGAAGCCTTGATGCAGTAGTAAGTACAGGGAAAAAAGCATTTTTATAAACATTTCCTGTAAGAAGTGTATATTGGTGACTTGTATAACTGTTGGGGGGCAATATAACACTCTAAAAGGAGAAGTCCGGCGAAACTTTTTATTAAAGGGGTGAATTGGGTTTACCCTTATCAGATCTTTTCTTTTTCCTGACCCCTCTTGTCTTTGGTTATTCCTACTAAAGAAAACAATGCCTACAGCTTCGGGAGGACGACCATCGCCAACCTGAACTCCAGGTGAGAGCCGTGTCATTGGTCTCATGTTGGATTGTCACTGCCATCCATACTGTTTTGGGTGGTGTTGGGTCCCATGCATCCTGCTGTCCAAACAGCCTCCCCTAAATGTATGAATGTGGTTTACAGTGCATTCCCCTGTAAGTATGTGAGTGGTCTACACTGTGCCCCCCTGTATGTATGTGAGTGGTTTATACTGCCCCCCCTGTATGTATGTGAGTGGTTTATACTGCCCCCCCCTGTATGTATGTGAGTGGTTTATACTGCCCCCCCCCCCCCCTGTATGTATGTGAGTGGTTTATACTGCCCCCCCTGTATGTATGTGAGTGGTTTATACTGCCCCCCTGTATGTATGTGAGTGGTTTATACTGCCCCCCCTGTATGTATGTGAGTGGTTTATGCTGTGTAGGTCCTGTGGTTTGGCGCAGTTGCTCTGATCGGTGACCCTTGTCTCTCTCTCTCTCAGAAATAACCTGCTCTGGCTGCACACCACCTTTGCTTTCCTGTACCTGCTCCTCACCGTTTACAGCATGAGGCGGCACACTTCCAAGATGCGCTACAAGGAAGATGACTTGGTAATCCTGTCCCTGGGGTCCCGCCTGCTCCCCCTCTTCTTGCACCTTCAGTATACATGGTGCTGTCCCTTGGGGGCAGGGGGTGCTCTTTCGCTATTGCTGGGTTTGTGGGTGTCACACTGATAACTGATTTACTAGGGTCAAGTGGCTGACACACTTGGCAGACATCATTTTGGTCAGTGTTACATGGCTGGATTGGCCTATGTACATTCCTGTTCTGTCCACCTCTGTGGGGCGCTCTTTAGTCCTGGATTCTCTGTCCCCCTCATAAACCCCCCTGTGTCTCCTGTACAGGTGAAGCGTACGCTCTTCATCAATGGGATATCCAAGTATGCTGAACCAGGGAAGATCAAGAAACATTTTGAGTAAGATATGATATCCTGTATAATGGGTCTTGGGCGGGGGAGCCGCTTTCTGGATTCTCTCTTGTGTGATGGGGTTTCTGGGTGGGGGGGTACTCTCTCATGCGATGCAGTCTCTTGGCTGGGAGTGCCCTCTCTTCTGTGATGGGGTCTCTGGGTTGGGAGGCGCTCTCTTGTGTGATGGGATCTATAGATGGGGAGTGGGATATGCTCTCTTCTGTGATGCAGTCTTTGGGTCAGTGGGGGGGGGGGGGGTTCTCTCTGGTTTTTGTACTCAGTTACATGTTTCACTTGTAGAGAGGCGTACCCCAACTGCACCGTCCTCGAGGCTCGGCCGTGTTATGATGTCGCCAGACTGATGTTCCTGGATGCAGAGAGGTAAGGACAAGGATCTGCTGCAGATCCAGACCCAGTCACCGGCCAATCAGGAGGCGCAGTCACCAGATTATTCAGCAGACATCCTGACATGTGACAGATCCCGTTATCTTATTAATAACATTTTTCAATTCTCCACTGTCCACACACAGCGCCCTCTACTGGAAGAAACCATTGTGTGACTGTCTCTGGGTGATCTCATCCTTATTGCTCCTTGATGTACCCAGCACTGTTTCCTCTGTTGTCGCCCACCTGCGCTCTGTATAACTCCCCCTCTGTCATCTCAAATTCTTTGCAGGAAAAAGGCGGAGCGCGGTCGCTTGTATTTTACTCACCTACACACCCGGGAAAACATCTCGACCTTCATCAACCCCAAACCCTGCGGTCACCTGTGCTGCTGCGTCATCAAGGGCTGCGAGCAGGTGAAGGGGGTAGGGGGGAGCACCTAGGTGCTGGGAGACATTGTGCTTTAGGTTGTGGACTGTTTGTTCGCTCATAGTGGTGGGATGCCTTTTTTCTCTGAGAGGTGGGGGGAGGGGGCAGTTGTATGCAGACATAACACTGGGCTTTTTATTTAGTTTGTGGATGGTGGGCACCCTTCCCTTTTGGAGTATGCTGTAGAGGGGAGGGGGTTACCGTTGTACATGTACTGAGCAATGCTCCATGTCTGCAGGTGGAGGCCATTGAATACTACACAAAACTGGAGCAACGTCTAAAGGAAGACTACAAAAAGGAGAAGGAAAAGGTCAATGAAAAGCCGCTGGGGATGGCGTTCGTCACCTTTCACAATGAGGCTGTAACTGCCCTGTAAGTCTGGTGTATTGTGAGTCCTATTTCCGAGACCCCCTCCCCGGCTCTGTGTCAGAGATTCTCTCCCCCCTACTTGTGGCCTGCCATTCAGTATCTGTGGTCCTCTCCATGGTGCCTGGGTCCCCCCTTGCGGCCTTGCCAGAGGCCTTTCATTATGAGCTTTTCTTTCTCCCTGCAGTATCCTGAAGGATTTCAATGCCTGTAAGTGTCATGGCTGCAGCTGTCGGGGGGAACCCAAATACTCCTCCTGCAGTGAAGCTCTGCATATCCAGAACTGGACGGTGACCTATGCCCCAGACCCACAGAACATCTACTGGTGAGTATGGCAGGGGTCCCAGGGGAAGCAGACTAGGGCCTGGTGCCAATGCTTGACTGGAATTGCTTAGAAATGGTCATTGAGGGTGATGGGGCTGATCTGATCTGTGGAAGCGGAGCTGTGAGGCCTTGTGGGGGTGACAGGTCATGTGATGTGTTCTTGTTGTTCACAGGGAGCACCTTTCCATCCGGGGCTTCGTATGGTGGATCCGCTGCCTGATCATTAATGTCATCCTCTTCCTCCTCCTCTTTTTCCTCACCACTCCGGCCATCATTATCACCACTATGGACAAGTTTAATGTCACCAAACCTGTGGAATATTTGAATGTGAGTTTGGGGGGGGGGGGGGGGGGGAATTACAGGTCATGTGACTAACCCCTGCCATTCTGTAGTAGACCCCTCCACCCCTGTCCTGTATCGAACATTAGGGTAACTGTTCTGTACAGCACTATGTAGCTGATTCATAGGCTGGGTGCAGACGATGCTCGTCTTCTGGTGCTGATCACATTATATTTTGTTTCCTCCTTGCAGAATCCCATCATTACTCAGTTCTTCCCTACCCTGCTGCTGTGGGCATTCTCTGCTCTCCTCCCGACCATCGTCTATTACTCGGCTTTCTTCGAAGCGCACTGGACAAGGTGTGAAGCTCACACATGGAGCAGCCTATTAGCCAGGGGTCACAAAGGTGGAGCAGCTTATTAGCCAGGGGCGACACACGTGGAGCAGCCTGTGGGCCAAGGGTCGCGCATACACATGCAGAGCAACATATGAGCCGGGTTTGGTGGGGGGGGGGGTGGATGCATTCATGCAGAGTAAGGACTGCCTGCCTACAGTGACATTATATCAGCAGAGGAAGCAGACTCCACGACCACTGTTCATATTTTTTATCCTATTACAGGTCGGGTGAGAATCGGACCACGATGCACAAGTGTTACACCTTCCTCATCTTTATGGTGCTTCTCCTGCCCTCACTTGGACTTAGCAGGTAATTTGTACTTCTAGTGCTAACACCATCCTAAAGGGGTACTCCGGGCTGGGGTCATTTTTATATAGACGCCGCCAGTCACTTACTTCCCGGATCGCGCCGCCCTGTTCTCCCATCCCGCTGCCTGGTCTGAGCTGTGGCTTGAGACGTGACGTCTCAAGGCAGCGCAACCATTCGCACGTAGCGGGGTCCTGCCTCGACCGCTGAATAGCTGAGCTGCCTTGAGACGTCACGTCTCAAGCCGCAGCTCAGACCAGGAAACGGCAGTGGGACGGGAGAACGGGGCGGCGCTGGAACCGGGGAGGTACGTGACCAGCGCCTCTATTTCCGCTTCTTCCCTGACCATACAATAAAAATAACCCTGGCCCAGAGTACCTCTTTAACTCTCCCGCAGATCGCTGTAACCATTCTCCTCTCTCTCCCGTTCAGCTTGGACTTGTTTTTCCGCTGGCTCTTTGATCAGAAATTTCTGGCAGAAGCAACCATAAGATTTGAGTAAGTAGCGGCTACGATTAGTGAGGGTGAAACATCCTTCCCCCAGAGTCTGGCAGCCATGATGTACCCCCAATGGCAGACTGGGCATCATCAGGATGGCTGGTTGTTCTGGTTCCACAGCTGACATTTTCCGCTACTGTGTGAACTTAATACTCTTACATAATGCCTTATCCTCCATTCATCTCCAGAGCCGCATTCAGTATTCTGCTGTCACGTTATTTTCTATCCTCCATTCATCTCCAGAGCTGCACTCACTATTCTGCTGTCACGTTCTTTTCTATCCTCCAATCACCTGCAGAGCTGCAGTTCTGAGGCTCTCCTGTCACATCACTGGGTACAGAATTTTAAACATGTAACTGCTGCCTCCTACTTCCTCTTGTGTTCTCTGATGATTGTTCTTGGGCTACTGGTATTGCAAGTTGCAGTTTGCAGCTGTGGCAGTGACTGGAGTATGAGGCATAGTGCAGATGATATTTGGGGGCTCATTTCTGTATACAGGGTGTATTCCCCCCCCCCCCCCCCCCCCCCCAAATCCGGCGTTATTGTGTGTAGTGTGCACTAATATATCTTCCATTCCCTTGTATATTTCTCTTGTACAGATGTGTCTTCCTCCCAGATAATGGCGCCTTCTTTGTGAATTACGTCATCGCCTCTGCCTTCATTGGTAACGCCATGGACCTACTCCGGATCCCGGGTCTGCTGATGTACATGATTCGCTTGTGTCTGGCCAGATCTGCCGCAGAGCGCAAAAATGTGAAGCGGGTAGGAGTTGCTGTTTGGGAAAGATTTAGATATGTAGGAGGGGCTGAGATGTGAGGACTGCTTCCCAACCGCTCTCGGGTTACACACATATCAGATGTTACTGTATTATTCGTATCACTGGTCCTCAGGACCAATATGCTGCGATCTGGAGTGTACTGATGGGTTGTACTGATTATATAATATAACTTATGGTTCTCTCCCCTACCCCAGCATCAGGCCTATGAGTTTCAGTTTGGAGCAGCTTACGCGTGGATGATGTGTATTTTCACTGTGGTGATGACATACAGTATTGTGTGTCCCATCATTGTGCCATTTGGTGAGTGAATCTTCTCACAGTGGTCACCCCCCTCCCCCTCTTCCTGGACCTAATAAACTGTCCCATCCTATCCACTCTTGACTCTTCTCCAATCACCTAACGTGTGTGCCCCCCCACCCCTGTCACTGTGTATAGTTGGTGTCTCTGATGTGGTGCCTTCCGCAGGTCTCATGTACATGCTTCTGAAGCACCTGGTGGACCGCTATAATCTGTATTATGCCTACCTGCCCGCCAAGCTGGACAAGAAGATCCACTCGGGGGCAGTGAGTCAGGTGGTGGCAGCGCCTATCCTCTGCCTATTCTGGCTCCTCTTCTTCTCCACTGTCAGGACGGGTGAGTGGTGATACGCAGAGTAATGATAAATAGTATGAAGGTGGTACCAGCCACTGGGAGTAAATCCTGCTCTTATGTTCCACAGGGTTCCTGGCACCCACCTCTATGTTCACCTTCGTCGTCCTGGTGATCACCATCGTCATCTGCTTGTCACATGTCTGCTTTGGACACTTTAAGTACCTCAGCGCCCACAACTACAGGGTGAGATTTTTTAACTCCAGGCTCTGCCGCCTCCTGCGTCACATGCTTAGCAGTAGCGCCAATCTTACTCTTTCCATTGTCTGTTACCAGATTGATCACACGGAGGTGAACGCTGTAGATGGGACACAGAATGGCCGTCCTCCATCCAACGCCTCTTCTCAGAAGTCAGCGGTGAGTGTAATAAATGGCAGCCATCACTATGGGTGTCCACGTGATTAGTCACATCCCTTACCCCCTGACGCTGTTCTTGCCTCTTGCAGAAGTATATTGCTCAGGTTCTGCAGGACACGTCGGTGGACAGTGAGCCAGCTGGTGACAGTGAGGACATGGAGGAGCAGGGATCACAGGATGAGGAAATGATCAATGCTGAAAATACGCAGGATGCTGAGTTCCAGTCGTGTGAGGACAGTCTCATCGAAAACGAGATCCACCAGTGACGGTGTGCCCCGCCGGAGGGAGGATGTTACCAGTACTCACTCTCGTCTTTTTCAGTGACTTGTGTCCCAGAGGGGGGGAGGGGTCCTGCCTTCTGAATGATGAGGCAATAAGGCACCAGGAGCCGGCAGCAGGGGGTGCCCCTAGACTGACATTTGCTCACCGCCCGCCACTGCCCTCCATGTTTGCACAGACGCTGCCTGCTGTCTATATGTTCCGTGTTAGCTACATCCGTGCACTCGCTGTCTGCTCTGTGTTCTGTGGTCCAACTGATGTGGAAAACTACTGCTGCTCTTAAGGATGGAGCTGGCCTGTGGGGGAGGGCGGCATCAAGGTTTTTAGGGGGTGGGGTCTGGTGTTTAGGGCAGGAGAATGTGTAACTGGGTACCCATGGGCAGGGAAGGGATATGGATACCTTTTACAGAGAAGTTGCTGATTGGTTGTATGGTGGTAATATGTGTCACAGGAGTCATGTGATGCTGCCGTGCTGTTGGCACAGCGTTTCGGTGTGTTGTGTACTCTATTACTATTATTGTATGAGTGGCTGGCTGTAGCATAGCGTCCCTGATATGTCAGTAACTTGTCTCTCTGCCGCTCTCCCCCCACTATGTTGTGACACTAGCCCTGACAGAGCTGGACTCCTCCTTCTACCTTGTATAAAACATGCTCTGCCCCCATGAGCGCACCACCCTGCGGAGGGGATAATTTTCAGATGCTCTGCCCATTGTGCGTTAACTCTACTCCTGTTGAGCTGCTGCCACTTCTCCACGGCACTTCTGTCTTATCTAAGCTACAGTGGTGTATAGCGTTATCCCTGCACGGATTCACTGGGCGGAGCCATGTCTAGAGACAGGACTTGTATTTAATATAAATGTGGATTGGACAGGATCTGGCTTCATCTCCAGTCTCCCGACACTAAACCGCCCCCCCTGTGTATAACGGATGAGCTGCCCTACCTTTAACTCTGCCTTTTTTGGCTAGTAGGACACTAACCACACCCTGAGGTTCATTCTCATGTTTATAACACAAGGCTTTCATACTGGAATTATGTTGTAACTGCTCCTCCTTATCATCTGGATGGATGTAGGCGGAGCTAGACTGTGCCGCTGTTGTCCTCCAGCCTGTGGGGGGTGCTGTAGATGGTCGCACACTGTGGAGGGAGGAATTACCCAGCGCGCTGGACTTCCTCTCCATTTTTATTACTGTATGGATTGATGTTTTTAATATAAAGCTGAATTGTGACACCCTTGCCCTCACCAAATTGGCCCTATAGGAGCCAATCATTGAATACTAGTGGTCAATGCTCCACATACCGGACCATTCTTTGATGAGGGAGCGGTGCTTCACTCACCGAACCATCTTTACCCAATCATAGATCAGAGAACTGGACTGTCCCTTAAATTATTGAGAGTCTGTGATTTCCTCAGCATCGCACTTTATTATGTAATTATGTGACATCGGCCGCCAACAGCCACCATGTGATTTATACTCCAGTCACAGCCAGAGCTGCACAGTGGAATAACTTCCCTCAGCTACACTAACTGGGGAGGGATGAGACAGCAGAACTATGAGTGCAGCTCTGGAGATGACAGGAGATTTATACAGCATTACATGTATTATATCACCACTACATCCTCATTGTCAATTTGCAGTTGTACACTAGAACTTTCTACTAACTCCTTCCCTTCCTTCCACTGTTGTCCTTTGTCCCTGACACTGACCCAGCTCGTCCCTGACACTGACCCAGCTCTTCCCCGACATCCTCTCTCTGTCTAAAGTCTATCCTCTCCCACTGCTCCCCAGCTGTTCTCTCAGCCTGTTGCAGTTATCTCTCCTCCACCTGACCCTCCCCTGCTGTCCTCTGTCACACCTCTGCAGTTATCTCCGCCCCTTGCCCGTCCTCTGCGGTTCTCTCCCTGGCACTTTCCCCTTCTGTTTTGTGCACTGTTCCCAGGAGACATAAGGACTGTATGATAGGACTGTGTAGGAGCAGCCACACTGGATGTGTAGCTTAGAGCAGGAGCCGTCGTACTCCATGATATGTTCTGTGTGATTCTCAGCACAAACCGAGGCCGTGTACATTTGTATAAAGTAATAAAGAGCTGTTGTTACACTGCGAGCCGCCCTCAACGTGTCCCGTAATCTCTGTCAGCTGAGCCGATCTAATGTCAGTAGAAGTGCAGTCCCATGTAACACCACAGATAACACAGTGATAACTCTGAGTACAGATAATGTAATAAATGTGACCTGCAGTCCTATATATCACCACAGACAACACAGTAATAGCTGCATACAATTACCCAACGTGAAGAGCGGTGGCAGCAGGCATGAGGACCACCGATCAGGATCATCCCTCTAAATATTAATCTTCGGACTCTGCTGAAGACATAATATTAGGAGCCAAATACATGGGGTTATTATCTGTTGAATCGTGCAGTTATATCGTCTCTTGTAATAAAAATGCCGATCATCGGCTGATCGTTGTCTTTCAACAGGTAAAAAAAATCATCATCTGCCGGCCCCATAATAACTGATGTGTGGCCAACGGCTGATGAAAGGGTATTGAAGAAAATAAAGATGTAGTTATACTTACCTATCCAAGCTCCTCAGTGACCTGCCTGTTTCCTGCCTTTGACACTTCTGAGCCCGTCTCTACAGTGACAGACCACTCAACCAATCTCTGATGGAGACATAAAAGTGTTGTGGCCGGTGATTGGCTGAGAGGTGCCTCTCACTGCAGAGGCAAGTTCAGAGGTGGCTACAGGAAGGAGGACTCTGGGGGAGTGTGGACAGGTAAGTATTTCTACATCTTTTTTACCACTTTAAAGCAAGGGCTGCTGTCTGCTCCATTATCTTAGCTCTGATATCACTGTGACTCTTTTCTATGTGTGCAGCCATTCACGATGCATTTAAACGCCCATACAAACTATACAGCGATCGTATGATTAATCAGGCCTTGTAAGTTAACATTTAGTATGCTGATTTGTTTTCCCCTTGTCCCATTAGCAGCACAACACTGGGACCTTCTGTCCTGTAAGCCCTAGGACAAGGAATATTTTAATTGATTAAACAATAAATTTACATAACTCCTCCCCAGGAGGGTTTTGCAAAGTCCATACGACTAGATAACAGGTTCTACCGTCATAGAGGGTTATAGGAGTAGACCAGGTGGCAGGCGGCCATAGCTCTTATAGTATAGTGTGCCGTTGTGAAATCTGGAGGCTGGTTCCCTGAAGAAGTATAACAACAGTTAGCGCATTTGCAGATCCACCTGGATATAGATAGTTTAGACACCTTCTTCCCTATATTTCTTCCTGAAAATAAAACAGGAATTGAGTCCTGTTATGGTAGATCCTCAGGGATATCACAGTCAAATATAGCTTGTCAGCTCACCCATGTAGGCTGTCCCAGGCCGGATGGTGATTCCCTGTACGGAGCACGTGGTACTGAACATCGGGCCGTTCACCGGTGATGAACGAAAAAATAGATGAATGGAATCCACAGCTCCAGCGAAGTAAAACAATCCAAACTTTATTGCAGAATTAAAAAATCTTCAAAATTACATTAAAATCACGCCAATGTGTTTCGGGGAGACCCCCATAATCATGGCAAAGTAACATATAATAAATCCTTTTATAGAGCTCCATTATAGGTCCGACTGATCATGTGACACAGAGCGGGGAAAGGGCACGCTGTAGTGCGTCTTCTCCCGGCTCTATCTCCTGATCGGTATAGGTCTGAGCACTCAATCAAAACTTTTGATACGTCTCTATGACTTGTCAAATGTTTTGTGAAGAGACAGTGACACTAAGATTACTTAATCGATTGTAAAGGTAGTGAAATGTTCTTCTGCAGCAAGGGCCTGAAGCTCTCAAACTCTATTGGCAAAGGTTATTGCTAAAAGGGAAACTAAGAAATTTCAAGGTTACCTCCTCCAGGGGTTCAAACGGGTGGAGAAATAGTTTCTTTAGAACAAGCAATAGGTTCCAGGCAGAAACAGGTCTTAAAGGGGTTATCCAGCGCTAGAAAAACATGGCCATTTTTCCCCCTACGGTTGTCTTCAGTTCAGGTGCAGTTTGCAATTAAGCTCCATTTACTTCAATGGAACTGAGTTTCAAAACTCCACCCAAACTGGAGACAACAGTAGGGAGGAAAGTGGCCATGTTTTTGTAGCGCTGGATAACCCCTTTAAGATTCTAGGCCTGAGTCTAAAAATCACTCTGATGAAGACCTTTATATCCTAAGACTGTGGGAGCCATGTCTTAAAGGGAATCTGTCAGCTCTAATTCATGTTCCAAACAGCTGACACTGTAAGATATCTGTTAGGTCAAGGAGACCCGTTACCTTTCATATATCCAGCTGTGCCTCCAGGAGGTAGAGAAATGCTTTTATGCTCTGGCAAACAGGCTTTTCGAAGCTCCTGATCTGCTGCAAGGCACCATTTCCCTGGAATTGTCAGCCCTCTGCCAGAATGTTACAGACACTCTTGACATGAATCGTAGATAACCCTGTTATCCTCTTTTCTGCCCAATGTAAGATGTCCCTGACTTCCTTCAGGAGATTCTGGGACCACCTTGCCTATTGATTTAGGCTACGCATGCCATGTTGTCCATTTGGATTTTTACAGCTTAGTTAAGGAAAATCTATCACAGAGGAAAGAAGACCCAAGTACTTGATAAGGGTTCAGAATATGACGACCAGAAGGCATCAGAAAATGACATCCTCCATCCTAATCATCATCGCTCTGATGAAGTCCTTTATATCCTGAGACTGCGGGAGCCTTGTCTTAAAGGGAATCTCTTAGCTATAATTCCTATTCCAAACAAGCTGAGGCTATGTTCACACTACGTAAGTTCCACAGAAATCATGGTCGTTGTTACAATGGCCGTGATTCCTGCGGTACTTACGTAGTGCTGCAGGCTGAGGGAATCCTGTCTGGAATGTATACACATAGTATACACTCCGGCCGGGATCTCTAGCAGCGCCGTAGAAAACATGTCAGTTTTCTGCGTCCGCTATTCGGTGAATAACGTCCGCAGAAAACCCTGTCAGTGCACACAGTGGAGCCGCTCGCTCCATTGTCTGCTGTGGGAAGTTCTGATGCGGCCGCGCACAGATGCGCCTGCATCAGAACTAAGCTGCGCTAAAGAATTGCAACAACGGCCGTGCTTTTTACGAAAATATACGTTGTGTGAACATAGCCTGAAGGTGCAAAGTACGAAATTCAATTATGAAATTTCAGTAAAAATTGGAAATTGTGATTGTAAACTTTTAAAATTATAATAATTAAAAGAAAAAAACATATTACGTATGAATAAATGTAAACAAAAGGGTCGTATTCGGCAGCATTTTTTTTTTTTCATTTAGGCCCGACCCCAATGTGAAATGGCAACTATTGCGGTAAGTAACAGCGAGAATTTTAACCCATTAAGGACGGAGCCTAAAATGACCCTAATGACCACAACAATTTTCAATTTTTAGTGTTTTTCGTTTTTTCCTCCTCACCTTCTTAGATACATAACTCTTTTATTTCTCCATCTACAGGCCCATGTGAGGGTTTGTTTTTTTCAGGAACAGGTGTACTTTGTAATGCCGCCTTTCAATCTACCATAAAATGAATGACAAAATCCCTAAAACATTATTTATAAGGGTAAAATTAGGAAAAAAATTAATTCAGCACATTTTGGGGGCTTCCGTGTTTACGTAATGCGCTATACGTTAAAACTGACATTTTATCTTTTTATCATTTTTGATTTTATCTTATATTCTATAGGTCAGTCTGAATACAGCGGTATGCAGGTTTGCGTAGACCCCCACATTACACTCTGGCGGTCTCGATCGCACATGAGCACAGCTGTCATTCCTTGTGCCTCGCTGCTGCGCTCGCTTCTACAAATGACTGGTTCTGGCAGTATATGCGCCGGCAGCGAGCAGGTGAGTGCAGGGGGGACTACAGGGAACTGCGGGGGGGGGGGGGGGGGGGCTGGCAGCCTGCAGCAAGGATTTTTCAGAATTTAGATACGCTATACCACAGAAAGTTTGGCAACAAAAGTGCAGAAGTGCGGGTAATAAATGTTGTCAAAAGTCTTTTCGTTGGGGAAAAAAAAAATTGATATATTGCATATAAATGAATGTGAACAACACCGCCCTTTCTGGCCGGCCGCGTGTGTTTGTTTAGAAATTTTGGGTGTCAACCGGAAATGGCGACTGTTACGCCAGGCAACAGCGAGGATTTTTTCTAATGTAGATATGCTATAGCACAGAAAGTGCCAACAAAAGTGCAGAATTAAAGTTAATACATGTTGTCAAATGTCTTTTCGTCGGAAAAATAAAAATCGATATATTGCGTACGAATGAATGTAAACAAGACAGCCCTTTCCGCCTGGTTTATTTCGAAATTTTGGGCGCCACGCCAGCCAGCTGTGAGGATTCACTATAGCAGTGAAACTTTGGCAACAGAAATGTACAATTGTACGTAGTCAAAAATCTAAATAAAAAATATAAATAAATAAAATATATAAATGAATAAAAAAAAATCTATTGCGTGCGACCCGGCGCTGGAAACGGGGAGGTAAGTGACCTCCGGCATCCATAACCACCCCCTCCCCGGCCATATCTAAAAAATACGGCCGGGCCGGAGTACCCCTTTAACCAATAGAATTTGACCTAGAAAGTTCTTGAACACTCGGTTGTTCAACGAACAACCGAACAAACATTTTGCAAACGATCAATGATTAAAATAGGTCCAAATTCTATCAAACGATCAACAATTTCTCGTTGGTCGTTTAATCGTTGCCTGCAATTACACAAAACCATTATCGTTCTTTTCCAAATGATCTAACGATTTTTCGAATTATAATCGTCCCATGTAATAAGAGCCTTAGATTTCAACAAACCGGATCCCAAAACTTTTGACACGTCTTTGTGGCATAAAAAAAAATATATAGCCAACACTTGTTCACACTGGGCAGTTTGTACAGAAAAATAGAAAAATTCTGCATCAAACTGCGTCAGGACCGTACATACTCCCTATCGTATATAAACCTGTTCTAAAGAATTTTTTTATGACTTTTTTTTAAATGAGGTTCTTCGGAAACCATTTGATGAAATAGAATGTACCATCTCACCAGGGGTAGGGGAGAAACCCCAGAGAGATGGTCCTCCTTATACTGACATCATCCATCTGTGGAGAATCAGGAGACCCCCGTACACCATATACTGACATCATCTGTCTATGGAGAGTCAGGAGACCCCCATACACCATATACTGACATCATCTGTCTGTGGAGAGTCAGGAGATCCCCATACACCATATACTGACATCATCTGTCTATGGAGAGTCAGGAGACCCCCATACACCATATACTGACATCTTCAGTCTGTGGAGAGTCAGGAGACCCCCGTACACCATATACTGACATCATCTGTCTATGGAGAGTCAGGAGACCCCCATACACCATATACTGACATCTTCAGTCTGTGGAGAGTCAGGAGACCCCCGTACACCATATACTGACATCATCTGTCTATGGAGAGTCAGGAGACCTCCGTACACCATATACTGACATCATCTGTCCATGGAGAGTCAGGAGATCCCCATACACCATATACTGACATCATCTGTCTGTGGAGAGTCAGAAGACCCCCCATACACCATATACTGACATCATCTGTCTGTGGAGAGTCAGGAGACCCCCATACACCATATACTGACATCTGTCTGTGGAGAGTCAGGAGATCCCCGTACACCATATACTGACATCATCTGTCTGTGGAGAGTCGGCAGGCCCCTATACATCTTATACTGACATCATCTGTCTGTGGAGTGTCATGAGACCCCCATTCACCTAATACTGACATCATCTGTCTGTGGAGAGTCAGGAGACCCCCGTACACCATATACTGACATCATCTGTCTATGGAGAGTCAGGAGATCCCCATACAACATATACTGACATCATCTGTCTGTGGAGAGTCAGTAGATCCCCATACACCATATACTGACATCATCTGTCTGTGGAGAGTCATGAGACCCCCATACACCATATACTGACATCATCTGTCTGTGGAGAGTCATGAGACCCCCATACACCATATACTGACATCATCTGTCTGTGGAGAGTCGGCAGGCCCCTATACATCTTATACTGACATCATCTGTCTGTGGAGTGTCATGAGACCCCCATTCACCTAATACTGACATCATCTGTCTGTGGAGAGTCGTGAGACCCCCATTCACCTAATACTGACATCATCTATCTATGGAGAGTCAGAAGACCCCCCATACACCATATACTGACATCTGTCTGTGGAGAGTCAGGAGACCCCCATACACCATATACTGACATCATCTGTCTGTGGAGTGTCATGAGACCCCCATTCACCTAATACTGACATCATCTGTCTGTGGAGAGTCGTGAGACCCCCATTCACCTAATACTGACATCATCTATCTATGGAGAGTCAGAAGACCCCCCATACACCATATACTGACATCTGTCTGTGGAGAGTCAGGAGACCCCCGTACACCATATACTGACATCATCTGTCTGTGGAGAGTCAGGAGATCCCTATACAACATATACTGACATCATCTGTCTATGGAGAGTCAGAAGACCCCCCCATACACCATATACTGACATCTTCAGTCTGTGGAGAGTCAGGAGATCCCCATACACCATATACTGACATCATCTGTCTATGGAGAGTCAGGAGATCCCTATACAACATATACTGACATCATCTGTCTATGGAGAGTCAGGAGATCCCCATACACCATATACTGACATCATCTGTCTGTGGAGAGTCAGGAGACCCCCATACACCATATACTGACATCATCTGTCTGTGGAGAGTCAGGAGATCCCCATACACCATATACTGACATCATCTGTCTGTGAGGAGTTCAGAGACCCCCATACACCATATACTGACATCATCTGTCTGTGGAGAGTCATGAGACCCCCATACACCTAATACTGACATCATCTGTCTGTGAGGAGTTCAGAGACCCCCATACACGTTATACTGACATCATCTGTCTGTGGAGAGTCGGGAGACCCCAATACACCATATACTGACATCATCTGTCTGTGGAGAGTCGGCAGGCCCCTATACATCTTATACTGACATCATCTGTCTGTGGAGAGTCGGGAGACCCCCATACACCTAATACTGACATCATCTGTTTGTGGAGAGATAAATTTAACCTACTGATATGTTTCTATTGTACGGGAGATGCCAAGGAGGAAGGTATATCTCTCACATTCTTCCTCAAGCACCGTTCCAATGCAGTTAGTAGTTTTCTCCATGGTCCGATGAGACCATTAGGAGCAGTGCCCGCCCGCATAGCGCCGATCCACCCCCGGCCAGCCCGCCCCTCTCGTATTATAACCAAACCTGCCAATAGTCCACCTTTAATTATTTTTTTCCACTTTTTAGCCACCACATCTTGTTACATGAGAAAATAGGATGAGGATGGCCTGTGGCTGCTGGCACTCAGCACTACATTGGACAAGAGGGATTATAATATTGCAGGAGGCCTCCACCAGGAATTTTGCCTGGGGTCACAAACTTGAATCCGCCCCTGATAAGGACCTTTAGATCCTGAAGAACAGAGGGGTCTGGGAGGGGTCGGGGGATCTCACCAGGTCTGAAGAGGTTAATAGCAATTTGAACTGCGCTGTCATCTACTGCTGGATGGACCAAAACCGGTTCCCGGCTCAAACACGTCCTGGGGCCGACATTCCTCCCCTGTGTGTCCTCCCCGCCACACACCCAACCCCGCAGCTGATCCCCACACTACTGTTTAGCTCACAGACCATTGTCCAGAGTTCTGTGATTTCAGGTTACACTTTCTGCTTTATCCCAATGGTGTGAAGAGATATCAGAAGGTTCTAGAGGCCAAATACAATCCAGGAGACAGAGAAACCTGGTGTAGTGAGGTAATCTCCCGCCAAATATTATATATCATGTGACTGTAGGATATAATAATACAATAATGTACAAGAAGTGGTACTGTGCAGTGTCCATATATACAGAATAAGAGCAGATACAGAGGATTACACCCAGCATACAGGACAGGAGAAGTGGTACTGTGCAGTGTCCATATATACAGAATAAGAGCAGATACTGAGGATTACACCCAGCATACAGGACAGGAGAA